>NC_041385.1:826836651-826839071 GCF_002162155.2 Triticum dicoccoides
CTTTAGTGCCGGTTCGTGACGGCCTTTAGTGCCGGTTCGCCAACCGGCACTAAAGAGTGGGGACTAAAGGTCCCCACCCTTTAGTACCGGTTCGTCACGAACCGGCGCTAAAGTGCAAACACGTGGCACGAGCCAGGCCCGGGTGCGCGTAGGGCTTAAGTACCGGTTGGTAACACCAACCGGTACTAAATGTTTGGGTGTTTTTTTTAATTTTTCCTTAAATTTTGTGTTTTCAATTTAATTTGGTGATTGTTTTACATTATAATGAGTTGTTAAATCATTAGGTGAAAGTACCACGGATTAGTTTCGATTGGAGGATCTAGCTAGCTAGCTAAGTGATCAAGTATATGCCATATCCATATTATACTTGATCACCTAATTAGGTGATTAAGTATAATATATATGGATATGGCATATATATACATGATCACTTAGCTAGGATCCATCCAGCTGAAACTAATCTGTGGTTTCTTTCATTAAATGATATAATAACTCATCATCATCATCATATTAATATAAAAACTCTTGCATCATATCATCAACATGAGTATATATATACTCTAGCTAGCTAGCTAAAAATGATCGTAGTCGTCATTATCACTATTTAATCATCATATTCATTACCGCTATCTAATCACCACCAACAGTAGATTAAAGAAGAAACATTCACTTGTACCAGAAGCAAAAATATCATCGAGTTCAACATGATTGTCATGATATTATAAGCGTTCATATATAACACCACAAAAGCAAATCACTCTTTGAGATTAAGTTCAGAACGAAGAACACAGACATGAAAGGACAAGTACTAAGAGCAGCATGAACTAGCTAAATCACTCTTGCTGGCTACTCTCTCTCTGGTAAAATAGCATAGAACATGTATAGCTCTCCTGATTCATCATACTGGAGCATGCACATGAACCAGTCTCCTAATAGTGGGCTGCGCTTCTCATTGCTGCCCCTAGTACTTCTCTGCGTTCGTTAACAAATTTCCTCCAATCTTTCACTATTAAGCATTCATCGCTTCTAGAAATCCTGAATGCATTCATGTGCAATGCAGGATATCTTGGCCGTAAGCTAACAATTGGCATGCGACCTTTAGTCTTGATCCCCTGAGGCTCAACTGTCATCGGGAGTCCCTATTGAAGAACATCGTATAGTACTTAATTAATATACTTAGCAATGAAAGTTTAGCAAAAAAATTATGTATGCAAAAGATGCACTGAGGACAAATAGTAAAAATCTTACCATCATTCCTAAATAGATGTGACCGTAGTTCAATACCATCACTATTGGTCGCACATTTTGAGTACTAACATTTCTAAGTGCAGGAAGAAAATTTGTCTTGACAGTATGAAGATCCTCAAGCCATGAAACATAATGACTTATCTCCTCACAATTTAGTTTAGCTCCTGGACAGTAGTAGGTCCTGTCTACCAAGCACCGGACATGTTTGCCTGAATGGAAATAAGCTGTCAATAGAAATTAGTTGTCAATTATTTTTGAATAAGCAATATCAAAGACAAAAATATAGTTGAGAAGAACTCACATAATGGTAGAACTGGAGGCGTCTACACATCGACCCATATGTCTCTATTACCTTCAATATCATCTTCCAGACGAATATCAAAGGTGATAACCATACCAGGCTCAAATGCATAAGCCTTGCATAATGCTTGCCAAGTTTTGCATTCAAAATAGGTGTACGTGTGTGCACTGTATACTTTGACGTTGAAAGTATAACCATGCTCAGTTTTCAGGTAACTCTCTTTACCTCTATAGTTTCCATATCATTGAAACCTATGTTATCCAAGACAAAAATTCTTGCATGGCAGGGGATGCGCTAGTAGAATAGTGAAAATTAAAAATTATAAGTCAGTCCAATAAAGCATATATATAAGTCATGCTTAATTACGAAAACTGACTTGTCATTGTGACTTATTGTATCGAATTCGAAGGTCTCATCCAGCTTGATGCTGAATCGCCTATCATCAACAAAGAAATTTCTGTCGCACTGGCCGCGCTGGTCTTCACAGTATTCGCACATAATGAAATTTTTTCCGTCGTCAGACGACATTTCCTATGTTCATATTAGGCGAAACATTAAACACTTACTAATTCAATTAATTCAACTACTTCTATTAATTGAACTAAGCATTTACTAAAAATAAACTAGTCATATTAATTCAAATAATCTCATATACCTAAATTTTCTTGCTAAAAATAAACTAGTTCTATTAGTTCAACTAGTTCAACTAAGCATTTACTAAAAATAAACTAGTTCTATTAATTCAACTAGTTCAACTAAGCATTTTCTAAAAATAAACTAGTTATATTAATTCAACTAGTTCAACTAAACATTTACTAAAAATAAACTAGTTATATTAATTCAACTAGTTCAACTAAACATTTACTAAAAA
>NC_041385.1:826839368-826841572 GCF_002162155.2 Triticum dicoccoides
AGCATTTAATAAAAATAAACTAGTTATATATATTAATTCAACTAGTTCAACTAAGCATTACTAAAAATAAACTAGTTATATTAATTCAAATAATCTCATATACCTAACTTTTAATTAGTTCAAATAATCATATACCTATAAATTTTCTTACTAAAAATAAACTAGTTATATATATTAGTTCAACTAGTTCAAATAATATAACTAGTTCTATTAATTCAGCTAGTTCAAATAATAATCTCATATACCTAAATTTTCTTAGTAAAAATAAACTAGTTCTAATTCATCTAACAACATTAACATTTCTAACAATCTAAAAATAAACTAGTTATATTAATTAAATCATCTAAACAATAGAAAACAGAAAAAAGTAGAAAAATGTGTGTGTGTGTGTGTGTATGTGTGTACGTACATGTAGTGTGTGTGTGTGTATGTGTGTATGCGTCTGTGTATGTGTGTGTGTGTATGTGTGTGTGTGGGTACTCGATGGAGCGGGCGCGTACGGGCGGCGGGGGCGGCGAGGGCGGCGGGGACGGCGACGACGTGCGGCGGGGGCGACGGCACGGCGGCGTGTCGGAGATCGATGTCGCGCGAGAGAAAAGTGGAACGAAGTGGTCTCCGATAACTGAATTTTCGTAAGTGCCATATATATAGGAGGGGCCTTTAGTACCGGTTGGAGCCACCAACCGGTACTAAAGGCCAATTTTGGACAGCCCAAGTGGCGGGAAACGAGGGCCTTCAGTACCGGTTGGTGGCTCCAACCGGTACTAAAGGGCAACACATTAGTACGGGTTGGAGCCACCAACCGGTACTAATAGTCGTGCGCTGCCACCCCGCGGTGCGCTACTTTTAGTCCCACCTCGCTGAGCGAAGGGCAGCCGCACTGGTTTATAAACCCAGCCGCGGCTGCCCTTTTGAACTTCTCTATATAGCAGGCTTTTGGGCCTAACTAGGGCACGCTGCCCTGTGAGCCTGCTGACCCTTCTGGGACTGTATTTGCACACCCTAGGTCTGGCAGGCCCACCGGGCAGCGCCCCAAGAATTTTTGATATAATTTTTTCTTTTCTACATTATTATTTTTCTTCTATTTTTTTGAGTAATTTTTTAATATAGTTTTTTCTTTTCTGCTTTATTTTTTCTTCTATTTATTTCTGAGTAGTTTTTTTCTTGTATTTAGTTTCTTTGTGAATATTTTTTCTTTATATAATTTTTTTTCTTTTCTGCATTATTTATTTTCTTCTATTTATTTTTGAGTAATTTTTTTATATATTTTTTATTATCTGCTTTATTTTTTTCTTCTATTTATTTCTGAGTAGTTCTTTTTGCTGTATTTAGTTTCTTTGTGAATATTTTTGCTTTATATAGTTTTTCCTTTTCTGCATCATTTAATTTCTGCTATTTATTTTTGAGTAATTTTTTTATATAGTTTTTTCTTTTCTGCTTCTTCAGAGTTCATTTTGCTGTGATTGACTGTTTCACGGTCATTTAGCTCTCTAAACAAATTGGTAAATGACTGAAAAACAGGCGAAGACTCATATTGAGTCCACAAATTATACACATATATAGAGTTCTCGTCCGAAACCGATGAAGACTCATATTGAGTCCACAAATTATACACATATATAGAGTTCAATGAAGACCAAATGCTTGTGATAGTTTGAAAAATAACATATTTAAATTGTGCATCTGAACGCAAAAAAATACATTGATCAGTACCGCCTTTCAGCCAAAACGCGCTACTGCTACAGAGAAGTACACATAAAAAATACATTGATCATCATTGATCTTTTTGTATAGAATCTAAATCGTTAATAGGAATCTACCACCGATTTAAGAACCAGCGAAGACTCCTATTGCAGCCACAGATCCTACACATAGAGTTCAATGAAGACCAAATGCTTGTGATAGTTTGAGAAGTAACATATTTAAGGTGGTCAAATTCTTGTTAGGGGAGCGAGGTGGGACTAAAAATAGCGCCTGCCACAACCTCTTTGGTACCGGTTCGTGCCACAAACCGGTACTAAAGATGCTAGTGCCCGACCAACACCTTTAGTACCAGTGGGTGGCACGAACTGGTACTAAAGATTCGCAATGAACCGGTACTAAAGGTCACCTCCCGCCAAGTCATTTGAACCGGCACTAATGGACGCATTAGTGCCGGCTCATATCCAAATCGGTACTAATGTTTCTCATATTTGATCATTTTT
>NC_041385.1:826841722-826872056 GCF_002162155.2 Triticum dicoccoides
GAAGGCTCAAGGTGGAGATCAGGCCGGCGACGAGGATGGGCTCTCGGGGGCGTGGCGATGCTTGGGAAGGTCCGGCCGGCGACGAGGAGCGAGTGGGATCGGGGACGGCGTCCAGGGCGACAACGAGGAGTGGCCGAGCTCGACATAGGCAGCGATGGCGAGAAGGCCCAACGACGATACCAAGCAGGCTCGGAGGTGACGGCGATCTCCGGCGCAGCAGCCTGGCGGCGCCGTGGTCTGGTTCGGCGTCGGGGGAGAGAATGGGGGAGATTGGGGGAATTTTTCTTAGTGCTGCTTGTATAGCCCCCCCTTTAGTCCCGGTCCGAGCCACCAACTGGGATTAAAGGCCTGGGCTTCCCGCCCTTTGGGTTGTTGAAATTCCCCTTGGGCGTACTTGCCCCTCGGGCCTACATCCTGGCACATGTATAGTTGGGTTTCTAGTCGTATGCAGGCCGTGGTGGCCTAGTAGGCGGGCATTTTTTTAATTTTTATGTTATTTTTTGCATATGTTATGTCAATTTTTGGACCTTCTTCAAATCACATTCTAATCTTTATACATACTCCAGTATGTGTAATGCACATGATTATAAAAGAATTTGAACAAAATATATGAAATTCTAAAAAAATAATTTATGATATTTTTTGCTATTAATTTTTTTAACAAAAAATACTTCAATTTTTTTTCTTTTAAAGCGCATTGCATCCATCTGGATCTTGCGATCATCGACGACATCGGCGACTTGCAACTCCAACTTCATGTTTTCTTTGTCAATTCTTGTCAATTTTTCTTTCAAATAATTATTTGCTTTTTCAACTAAATTTAACCTCTCGATAAGAGGGTCGGTTGGAATTTCTGATTCACATACCTCCTAGACAAAAACATCTTTGTCACGCTGGTCGGCATAATTGGTTTAAGCACTAAACGAAACAAATAGTTATAAAAGATAATATACCACATCCGAATTATAGATCGGATGAGAGCCGACGAGGGCGGATACCAAAACCATGGCACTATATAAAACAAAAAATAACAAAAGTAAGAAAATTATACAAGTAGCTATCTAAATCATTCAAGCAAGAATTTTTTCTTTTAAAAATATGATAAGAACTAGAGGCTCACCACGGTGGTGCCAGCGACGAGATCGGCACAGGCGATCGACGGCGGTGAGGACGGGGAAAGGGATGGCACGACACCCTAGACATGTGCAAACTCTAATAAGTTAATTTGAGCTCAAATTGTGCATCTATATCAAATGAACTCCCACATACACTGCTCCACTAAAACCCACAAACCACTCTACTTCTAGAGCATTTGAAATGAGCTAAACTAGAAGTGAGAGATGAAAGGATGAAGTTGCTAACCTTTTAGAACACTCGTGTAGTTGGTGCACCGCCAAACCTAGACAAATCTTAAAGAAAATGTAGCTTGGAGGTCGAGCTTGGAGAAGAGAAAGGCTAAGTGTGGATCGAGCATTTTATCGAACACCTCATGTGCACAGGAGGTGAGAACAGAGCAGCGCATACCTCCCACATGCTGGCCGACCAAAAAACAGAGGAGTGAGCGGGACGGGGCAAGCATATATATAGGCATCTCTTTAGTCCCGGTTGGTGTCTAGAACCAGGACTGAAGACTGGCCTCTGGTCCCAGTTCCAGCCACCAACTGGGACTAAAGGGGCTGCGCCAAGAGCGAGGCCCTTTAGTCCCGGTTGGTGGCTGGAATTGGGACTAAAGGTCCGAGCCGAACCGGGACTGTTGCCTGCCGAGGCCCGGCTGGCGCCCTGGCCGCTCGAACTAGGACTAATGCACACATTAGTCCCGGTTCATAAATCGACCAGGACTGTTGCTCTGATCTGGCTAAAACTAGAACCATGTTTTCTAATAGAAATATATGACTCGGTAAAAGGTTTCCAGTAGGATTTCATTGAGTCATATATAGATACTTCATGAGATGTGTACACATATAATATTTAGATGTATTCTTGTACTATCCACCAATAGTCTTCTCACTCTTAGCATACCCACTCGGCCGTTCCTGTCCATCCAGGCATCATAGCCATTGAGTCCCACGGGTTCGTGCCTTCTTGACTCGTAAATGGACTGAGGCGGCGCTCGGCTTGTTTCTATCCGATGTCGAACGTCATGAGAGTATAGGTAGTCCACAGGGTCCTTGCCATGATGGCATGGAGCCGGTTAGGTCTGGAATTTGTCCTGCACTGGCCTGTCATGTACTCTAGGGGGCCGGTCGGTAACGTTGACGGTTATCTCATCATCAAACTCGGGCAGTAGACGCCTGCGAGGATAGGATTTGGGCATGCTGTGGCGTCACTCCTCGAGATCTTGTTTGGCTGAGAGTACTTCATCCCACTTGCCATTTAACACATCCGTATTGTCTTGCAGCTGCTAGTGCTTGCATTTCATACTTCGAGCGGTAGTGACTCGGCGCCGCTCGAAGCATTCTTGCTTAAAGGGCTCTTCAGGGATGATATAGTCCTCGTTACTGATGCTCTCATCTTCCCCGGACTCGGGCATATAATTGTCGCCAGCCCCTTCAAAGAGATCGTTTGGGTCTACGTCCTCGGGAATTCCATTCGGGCTGGCATGTTGCTCTGGTGAGGCTTGAGGATCCTCTCCCAGGTTGTCGGACTCGTTGGCTGTCGCGTAGCCATTATCGGCGGCGGCTTTATTTCCGCTTGGGTCCCCATTACAACCCCGTACGCGTCGACGCCGATGTCTGGGCAGGTTTCTTGGGGTGTTGACCATGTACACATCATAGGTAGATGTCACATTCCACCTGCCGATGTTTACTAACGACAAAGTGTTTTCGGTGGGGCCATCGGCATCTTCATCAATGTCCATGACCTCATCATAGTCTAGCATGTCGGTTAAGTCATCGACTATGGCGACTAGGTTGGTGGTGGGTGGGACGTAAATTTCCCGATCATCAGCTTTAAGTCCGATCTAATCATGAACCGAGGTCTTGCCGTCCGAGATTGACATGCTCTGGATACGGTCAAGGATATCATTCAAGTGAGATAACTCCTCGGAGTTCATGGATTGGTTATAGGTGGGGCTAATTCCCGGTATGCCTGACGTATAACTTAGCATGTCTTCACCGTTGTGAGGATCCGAGGATAATTCCAGATCTTGCGCCAGGGTCGTTTCTAAATCCGATGTGGCTTCCGAGATGGAAATTGGACTAGCGTCCGGGCAGGGAGTCAAGGCGAGATCACCTAGGGTCACTATGCTAGGCTCCTTTGGTGGTGCCATGTAACCTGGTCCGACGTCCTTCAAGGAGATCGGTTTCGGAGTCGAGCCTTCGATGTCTGTTAAATCCTCAAGCTTGCTCGGCATCCAGCCAGATAGGATGAGCTCGCCACTGATGGAGATGTATCAAGTACATAGTTGATCTACCTCAGGATTGTGAGTCGTGGTCTAACTCTAGGGCTAGGTGAATGTAATTGTGTTCCCCTCTATGGGCTAAACCCCTTGGCTTATATACATGCCTGGTAGGGCATCTTGGGTTATATGGCCAGTATCCTGAAGATCGCATGGAGGCGGCGAGGGATATCTTGGAGTATACGTCAAGTCTTTGGCAGGTACAATCTTGATCTCATCCAAGCGTACATCTTCCGGAGTCCTCTTTAATGAGAATGCGGGCCCACTGACCTAGCCCGAGGACTATGGGACGACTAGGTTAGTAACCCCTAGTCCAGGACACCGTCACCTACTGTATTCGAACTTCTCCATGACTTATCTCCCCGATATAATCCATAGCATTATTAAAACAAGCACATTATGCTATAAAAACATAATCTACCTAAAACAAAATAGTCTATAATGATATGAACTAAAATCATACTTCTGTAACTCCACAAATTCTGAAAAATTAGGACAACGTAAAGAAATTGTAGCTTAATATGGTGTAAAGATTTCAGAATTTTATCACATTCGAGTGGAAAATGAAAATTCCCACATTGGGGCAAAAGTTTTTGTTTTTACACAGAATCAATTCAAGTATCATTCCAATCATCCCATAGGCTTTTCTTGGCACAAACACTAATATTCTATTATATAATTAACACATGAGACAAAAAATGCGCTTTAGAAGGATTAGTTAAATCATGAATCTTTGTAAAGAAGAGAACACAATCCGATTCAAAATACAAAGATGCAACAAATGTAGCAGCACAAATGTGTGGGTCGCACTGCTAGTTAAAATATAAGAACACAATCATTACACTAGCAACAATCATGTCATTACACCAAACCAGAAAATAAAAGTTGCAATAAAGATAAATATTGGGTTACCTCCCAATTGGCGCTGTTGTTTTTTGCCCCTAGTCTTATATTTACTAATTGTAGGCACCATACAGGGCTCCACGTTAATTCTAAAGAAACCACAATAATAACCATAGGATTGTAAAATATACGACTAGGATCAAAACAGATCTATTTTGTCCAGAATACAGTCCTATAAAGTTACGGCACAAATAAAACGTGCCCATATGTAGTGTCCTAAATAAACACGCTACCTTCTACAAGAAAAAAAAGAAACGCCCACGTACAAACGCACGTACAAGAGTCCCCATTGCCATGTTCAAGTTTTTGTTTAAACCATCCATGTTCAAGTTGGAAACAATAGAAAATCCACTTACCTTATCCCTTCGTAGTAAAGAAATAAAAAATGTGCACAATTAAAAGGACCCAAGTCTCACGCTAGAAATGGAGTCCACATCACGTGCATGTACCCTTGAAAAAGAAGGACATGTACAATTTATTTTTAATTTTCAGGAAACACGTAAAAATAAATGCCCCCGAAGCCTTATGTTTATAATTTAAAGAGTCTCTTCCTAAATGATTTTTTTCCAACTGTTAGAAATGAATAGCCGCACAAGATTAAAAGAAAGAATATAATATATTCTATCCAGATATCAATACTTCCATGGTCATTAGCTTAATGCATGAAATAATCTAATGTTAGCATAATTTGTAAAAAAATATATAAATTTTCACGCAGCTAAAAGTAATTTTTTTATTTCTCTATTGGCAATATTCTATCCAGATTCCACACTCCAACTACTTAGTCCGTCATTTCTAATTAACTGTGGTCAATCCATAGTCCAGAGGGACTATGCGAAAGTCGTTTAATTGATCTAGGAATATTCAGAATTAGTGCTCTCTCTAGCTCTGTACTGCTTAGCTGTTGTATTTTAAGGAGTAACTTCTTTTAACCATGAATCCATATGTTAGCATGTTCTGCTTAATAAGATAGTGTTCCGTGACATAGATGACCATTAGATAATTTCCTCCTTTGTGGATCAAATTTAATTTTAGGTTATGCCATGGATATTTTAGGTTCCTGTTAAAAGTCTACCATACAATGTAGTTTTATCTATGTTCATAAATATTGATTTAATACACCTGTTAGTTAAAAACCCCTAGAAAATCAATTTATTTTTTCCATCTATTTTTGTCAGATCTATGTCAACTAGCTATTCCACAAGAAAATAGTGAACTTTGGGATTGAGAGGGGTCATACATTTACAGGGAGGGAGAGCAAGACACGTGGGGCACATATAGGCACAAAGGTAGCAATTCGTTTGTGATTCTGGGCTCATTTGAGAGTTATTTAATATATTTTTAATTTGTATAATGCATAATATCTGTGTGCCTTAAATGCTAGCCCGTGCAGGTAGCACGGGTTGATGACTAGTTAGGCATAATGCGTAGTTTCAAGTATTATCATCCTTCAAAGTAATTCCATAGGTAGCTCTCATAGTGAATTCATATGGTGGTTTAATTCTCTTCCATGGGAAGTGTACCATCCCTTTCTTTAATGGAACCTTATATTTCCTTCTTTCATTTGAACTACACCCATGGTTTGTAGGAAAGGTTTACCAAGTATTATAGGACAAGACGGATTGCATTCAATATCAAGCACAATAAATCCACGTGTATATAATTTCTATTAGAAATTATGAGAGCATCATCAATCCTACCCAATGGTTTCTTAATAGTTCAATCTCCTAAATGCAAGTTGAGGGAACATTCATCCATATCGGTGAGACCTAGAATGTCACATTTTTTTTGGTATAGTAGATACACTAGCACCTAGATCAAACCAAGCATTGCATTTATAATCTTTAATCTTAATTTTAATAATCGTTTCTCATTCACCTTGTAGTTTCCTTGGTACTGACACTTACAACAAGTAAATACATTATTTTGTTCGTAAGCATTAGGTGAATTAATCATGGATTGCAACAAGTAAATACATTCAATGAAAGAACAATGATCATAATTAAAGTCCTTGTAATTCAAAGCAGTGGGTGCATCACTATCTAAAGTTTTGACCTCTTCAAACCCACTTTTGTTGTTTTTATCATTAATATCGTAACCCTCTGAACAATTGGGATGCCTTAAAATTAAAGTTGATTCATCTCTAGTCCCTTTGTCATCAAGTTTTATATTACTAAACAAATATGAAGGAAATATGCCGTAGAGGCAATAATAAAGTTATTATTTATTTCCTCATATCATGATAAATGTTTATTATTGATGCTAGAATTGTATTAACCGAAAACATGATACATGTGTGAACACATAGACAAACTTAATGTGACTAGTATGCCTCTACTTGACTAGCTCATTAATCAAAGATGGTTATGTTTCCTAACCATAGGCATGTGTTGTCATTTGATTAACGGGATCACACCATTAGGAGAATGATGTGATTGACTTCACCCATTCCGTTAGCTTAGCACTTGATCGTTTAGTATGTTTCTATTGCGTTCTTCATGACTTATACAAGTTCCTACAACTATGAGATTATGCAACTCCCGTTTACCGAAGGAACAATTTGTGTGCTACCAAACTTCACAACGTAACTGGTGATCATAAAGGAGCTCTATAGGTGTCTCCAAAGGTACATGTTGAGTTGGCGTATTTCGAGATTAGGTTTTGTCACTTCGATTATCGAAGAGGTATCTCTGGGCCCTCTCGGTAATGCACATCACTATAAGCCTTGCAAGCAATGTAGCTAATGAGTTAGTTACGGAATGATGCATTACATTACGAGTAAAGAGACTTGCCGGTAACGAGATTGAACTAGGTATTGAGATACCGACGATCGAATCTCAGGCAAGTAACATACCGATGACAAAGGGAACAATGTATGTTGTTATGCAGTTTGTCCGATAAACATCTTTGTAGAATATGTGGGAGCCAATATGAGCATACAGGTTCCGCTATTGGTTATTGACCGGAAACAGTTCTAGCTCATGTCTACATAGTTCTCGAACCCGTAGGGTCCGCACGCTTAAGGTTTCATTGACAGTTTTATTATGAGTTTATGAGTTTTGATGTACCGAAGGTTGTTCGGAGTCCCGGATGTGATCACGGACATGACGAGGAGTCTCGAAATGGTCGAGACATAAAGATTGATATATTGGACGACTATGTTTGGACAACGGAAAGGTTCCGGGTGAGATTGGGACAATACCGGAGCTCCGGGAGGTTATCGGAACCCCCCGGGAGGTATATGGG
This sequence comes from Triticum dicoccoides, assembly GCF_002162155.2. Classification (NCBI taxonomy): domain Eukaryota; kingdom Viridiplantae; phylum Streptophyta; class Magnoliopsida; order Poales; family Poaceae; genus Triticum; species Triticum dicoccoides. The sequence continues at coordinate 826,849,269 of NC_041385.1, forward strand.
CCTTATTGGGCCTTAGTGGAAAGGAGGGAGAAGAAGCAAAGGAGGGGGCGCGCCTCCCCAAGCCCAATCCGAATTGGGAGGGGGGTCGGCCCCCCTTTCCTTCTCCCCCCCCCTCTTCCTTCCCTCTCCCTCTCCTAATAGGAAAGGTGGGAGTACTACTCCCAGTTGCGGTTGGACTCCCCGCCACCCCCCGTTGTCCGGCCCCCTCCTCCACTCCTTTATATACGGGGGAGGGGGCACCCCATAGACACAACAATTGATCTCTTGATCTCTTAGCCGTGTGCGGTGCCCCCCTCCACCATAGTCCTCGATAATATTGTAGCGGTGCTTAGGCGAAGCCCTGCGATGGTAGAACATCAAGATCGTCACCACACCATCGTGCTGACGGAACTCTTCCCCGACATTCTGCTGGATCGGAGTACGGGGATCGTCATCGAGCTGAACGTGTGCTAGAACTCGGAGGTGCCGTAGTTTCGGTGCTTGATCGGTCGGGCCGTGAAGACGTACGTCTACATCAACCGCGTTGTTCTAACGCTTCCGCTTTCGGTCTACGAGGGTACGTGGACAACACTCTCCCCTCTCGTTGCTATGCATCACCATGATCTTGCGTGTGCGTAGGAATTTTTTTGAAATTACTACGTTCCCCAACAGTGGCATCCGAGCCTGGTTTTATGCGTAGATGTTATATTCACGAGTAGAACACAAGTGAGTTGTGGGCGATACAAGTCATACTGCTTATCAGCATGTCATACTATGGTTCAGCGGTATTGTTGGATGAAGCGGCCTGGACCGACATTACGCGTACGCTTACGCGAGACTGGGTTTACCGCCGTGCTTTGCACACAGGTGACTAGCAGGTGTCTGTTTCTCTAACTTTAGTTGAACCGAGTGTGGCTACGTCCGGTCCTTGCGAAGGTTAAAACAACACTAACTTGAAAAACTATCGTTGTGGTTTTGATGCATAGGTAAGAACGGTTCCTGCTCAGCCCGTAGCAGCCAAGTAAAATTTGCAACAACAAAGTAGAGGACGTCTAACTTGTTTTTGCAGGGCATGTTGTGATGTGATATGGTCAAGACGTGATGCTATATTTTATTGTATGAGATGATCATGTTTTGTAACCAAAGTTATCGGCAACTAGCAGGAGCCATATGGTTGTGGCTTTATTGTATGAAATGCAAACGCCCTATAATTGCTTTACTTTATCACTAAGCAGTAGCGATAGTTGTAGAAGCAATAGATGGCGTAACAACAACGATGCTACGACGGAGATCAAGGTGTCGCGGCGGTGACAATGGTGATCACGACGGTGCTTCGGAGATGGAGATCACAAGCACAAGATGATGATGGCCATATCATATCACTTATATTGATAGCATGTGATGTTTATCCTTTATGCATCTTATCTTGCTTTGATTGACGGTAGCATTTTAAGATGATCTCTCACTAATTATCAAGAAGTCTTCTCCCTGAGTATGCACCATTGCGAAAGTTCTTCGTGTTGAGACACCACATGATGGTCGGGTGTGATAGGCTCTACGTTCAAATACAACGGGTGCAAAATAGTTGCACACGCGGAATACTCAGGTTAAACTTGACGAGCCTAGCATATACAGATATGGCCTCAGAACACGGAGACGGAAAGGTCGAACATGAATCATATAGTAGATATGATCAACATAGTGATGTTCACCATTGAAACTACTCCATCTCACGTGATGATAGGACATGGTTTAGTTGATTTGGATCACGTGATCACTTAGATGACTAGAGAGATGTGTGTCTAAGTGGGAGTTCTTTAGTAATATGATTAATTGAACTTAAATTTATCATGAACTCAGTACCTGATAGTATTTTGCTTGTCTATGTTTGTTGCAGATAGATGGCTCGTGCTGTTGTTCCGTTGAATTTTAATGTGTTCCTTGAGAAAGCTAAGTTGAAAGATGATGGTAGCAATTACACGGTCTGGGTCCGTAACTTGAGGATTATCCTCATTGCTGCACAGAAGAATTACGTCCTCGAAGCACCGCTGGGTGCCAGGCCTGCTGCAGATGCAACTAACGACGTTAAGAATGTCTGGCAGAGCAAAGCCGATGACTACTCGATAGTTCGGTGTGCCATGCTTTCCTTCTTGGAACCGGGTCTTCAACGACGTTTTGAACGTCATGGAGCATATGAGATGTTCCAGGAGTTGAAGTTAATATTTCAAGCAAATGCCTGTATTGAGAGATATGAAGTCTCCAATAAGTTCTATAGCTGTAAGATGGAGGAGAATAGTTCTGTCAGTGAACATATACTCAAAATGTCTGGGTATAATAATCACTTGATTCAACTGGGAGTTAATCTTCCTGATGATAGTGTCATTGACAGAATTCTTCAATCACTGCCACCAAGCTAAAAGAGCTTCGTGATAAACTATAATATGCAAGGGATGGACAAGACTATTCCCGAGCTCTTCGCAATGCTAAAAGATGCGGAGGTAGAAATCAAGAAGGAGCATCAAGTGTTGATGGTCAATAAGACCACCAGTTTCAAGAAAAAGGGTATAGGGAAGAAGAAGGTTAACTTCAAGAAGAACAGCAAACAAGTTGCTGCTCAAGAGAAGAAACCCAAGTCTGGACCTAAGCCTGAAACTGAGCGCTTCTACTGCAAGCAGACTGGTCACTAGAAGCGGAACTGCCCCAAGTATTTGGCGGATAAGAAGGATGGCAAGATGAACAAAGGTATATGTGATATCCATGTTATTGATGTGTACCTTACTAATGCTCGCAGTAGCACCTGGGTATTTGATACTGGTTCTGTTGCTAATATTTGCAACTCGAAACAGGGACTACGGATTAAGCAAAGATTGGCTAAGGACGAGGTGACGATGCGCGTGGGAAATGCTTCCAAAGTCGATGTGATCGCAGTCGGCACGCTACTGATACATCTAAGTCGTATCTACTTTTCCAAACACTTTTGCCTTTGTTTTGTACTATAACTTGTATGATTTGAATGGAACTAACCCGGACTGACAATGTTTTCAACAGAATTGCCATGGTGTTGTTTTATGTGCAGAAAATAAAAGTTCTCGGAATGACCCGAAACTCCACAGAACACCTTAGAAAAAACAATAAAAAATCCTCGCCAAAGATGAAGACCAGGGGCCCCACACCCTATCCACGAGGGTGGGGGGCGCGCCCCCTGGGCGCACCCCCTACCTCGTGGGCCCCCTGGCGGCCCTCCGACGCCAACTCCATATATTGGCGTTTTACGATACGGAGCCACCGCCAAGCCCTAATCTCTCTCGGGAGGGCTGATCTGGAGTCCGTTCGGGGCTCCGGAGAGGGGGATTCGTCGCCGTCGTCATCATCAACCATCCTCCATCACCAATTTCCTGATGCTCACCGCCGTGCGTGAGTAATTCCATCGTAGGCTTGCTGGACGGTGATGGGTTGGATGAGATTTATCATGTAATCGTGTTAGTTTTGTTAGGGTTGATCCCTAGTATCCATTATGTTCTGAGATTGATGTTGCTATGACTTTGCTATGCTTAATGCTTGTCACTAGGGCCCGAGTGCCATGATTTCAGATCTGAACCTATTATGTTTTCATGAATATATGTGTGTTCTTGATCCTATATTGCAAGTCTATAGTTACCTACTATGTGTTATGATCCGGCAACCCCGAAGTGACAATAATCGGGACCAGTCCCGGTGATGACCATAGTTTGAGGAGTTCATGTATTCACTATGTGCTAATGCTTTGTTCCGGTTCTCTATTAAAAGGAGGCCTTAATATCCCTTAGTTTCCAATAGGACCCCGCTGCCACGGGAGGGTAGGACAAAAGATGCCATGCAAGTTCTTTTCCATAAGCACGTATGACTATATACGCAATACATGCCTACATTACATTGATGAACTGGAGCTAGTTCTGTGTCACCCTATGTTATGACTATTACATGACGAACCGCATCTGGTATAATTATCCATCGCTAATTCAGTGCCTACGAGTTTTCCATATACTGGTTCTCGCTTATTTACTTTTCCATTGCTACTGTTACAATCACTACAAAATACCAAAAACATTACTTTTGCTGTCTTTACTGTTGTTACCGTTACCACCACTATCATATTACTTTGCTACTAAACACTTTGCTGCAGATACTAAGTTTCCAAGTGTGGTTGAATTGACGACTCAGCTACTAATACTTGAGAATATTGTTTGGCTCCCCTTGTGTCGAATCAATAAATTTGGGTTGAATACTCTACCCTCGAAAACTGTTGCGATCCCCTATACTTGTGGGTTATCAAGACCTTTTTCTGGCACCATTGCTGGGGAGCATAGCTCTATTCTTTGAGTCACTTGGGATTTATATCTGCTGGACACTATGAAGAACTTGAAAGATGATTGAACTACTATTTTGCCCTCAACTACGAGGGGAGGTAAGGAATTGCCATCTAGCATTGCACTAGATTCTCCTTCTGTTATAAGTAAGCTTGCGACACCTAAACCTGCTACTGCTATGAATTCTGATATGTCGCATGTTATTGATGATGCCACTTCTGCTATGCATGATACTTATGATGAAACTACTTCTATGCTTGATACTACTGTGCCCCTTGGTGAATTTCTTGATGAGCAAATTGCTAGGTCTAGAGAAAGAGAAATTATTGAACCTGAATACGATGATGATAGTGATGATGAGAATATGCCTGCCATTCCTAAAGGTTATCTTTTTGATGCGGAATCTTCTGCAACTATTTTTGCTTGCCAGGATAGATATGAAATTAAGAGGTTGCTAGTTAAATGGAGTAAAGAATCTTTTATAGATAGAATGAGACCCGACCCTACTTTTGCTACTTTACCTATCTGTGTTCCTGATAAGGATTATTATGATTTTTCTGTTGATCCAGATATAATTACTTTGGTTGAATCTGCTCCTTTTTATGGCTATGAATCTAAAACTGTTGTGGCACATCTTACTAAGTTAAATGATATAGCTGCCCTATTTACCAATAATGAGAGATCGCGCTACCTTTATTTACTCAAAGTATTTCCGTTCTCATTAAAGGTTGATGCTAAGATATGGTTTAATTCTCTTGATTCTGGTTGTGTGCAAAGTCCCCAGGATATGATTTATTACTTCTCTGCTAAATATTTCCCTGCTCATAAGAAACAAGCTGCTATGAGGGAAATATACAACTTTGTGCAAATTGAAGAAGAGAGTCTCCCACAAGCTTGGGGGAGGCTTATCAAGTTACTTAATGCTTTGCCTGATCATCCTCTTAAGAAACCTGAAATACTTGATATCTTTTATAATGGACTAACTGATGCTTCCAGAGATTACCTGGATAGTTGTGCTAGTTCTCTTTTCAGGGAAAGAACACCAGATGAAGCTGAAATTCTATTGAATAATATGTTGACAAATCTTATCTTATATTTACTAATTGGATGCATCATACGAGGCTTCACGTTAATCCACATCATTAAGAAAATATTAACCTTTGATCTATGTAATTGATCTATCTTGACCCTACGATTTAAGTTACTTTTGTGATGAAAACTGGGACAATCTACACGTAACCAAATCTGGCCTAACCTACACGTCTTGCTCTCCCACCTAAAAAAAAACTTGGATGGAATTCTAAATTTTTTTAACAAAGATCATCCATCCAATCTCTTTACAAATTATGTGCAGCCATTGGACGAATTATTTCATGAAGTCCTCACCCTTTGTCCCACCTGAACGTCTCTTCCATAATAGACTCATTTATACACATGCGGAAAAAAGGACTCATCTATACGTACACTAATATTTCTAAAGAAGATCGCTAAAAAAAACCATGGAACTCTTTCCTCCATGATCCTGCCCAACTGGTGCGTCATGATTAGATGCTCTCCTCTTCTTCCTCCTTCCCGGCCGGCATGCATAGCAGCGATGAGTCCCAATCAGTCCCGATTGATTTCGTAATATCAACACAGGGATGAGAGTTGCCTATGCCTGGCCAGTGCAAGGGCCGGATATCTCTCGGTGGCCGAAATTCACAACGCCATGTAGACCAACATCATGCAACCATTGACCGTAATAGCTTTGGTGCACCCTCTACACTGCTCGACGATGAATCTCACGTATATCAGGTAGTACCCACTCCCCAGCAGCATGCTCTACAATTTCCTAATAACACTGCCACATCTTCGTCTCCAAATTGCTAATCTATGCCTTTGCTTCTCTCTTTTATCTATCTCACATACATGCCCTAATTTGTCTTACTGACCTAACCACAGTATATTTGCACATGTAGCTGTTAATACCAAATAACAGATCCATCAACATCTCTTCCTTGGGCGTGATCAAGCATGAAGTGGCTAGAATTTTGTTTTTCTATCTCAATATACTTGGATTATTTCATCGATGGTGATTCAGGTGGTACAGTCGACCAAGCAAAGGCTAGCACTAAGATCAATTTTTTAATGGCTATCTGTGCGGTGTGATTAATCGTGGAGCGATTGGATCTTCCTATTCCCACGTTTGGTGACGAATGTAGTCTGCTGTACAGGTATGATAGTGACCACTACATATTAATTCTTCTCATACAGGTTTGAACCTACTAATTCAGACAATTTACTTATTTGGTAACTAACCACTACAATAGTTTTGCCACCATGAGTGTATGGTCATTGGTCGGACACCCAACAGACCCCTATAATGTACACTTTTGTATATGTATGGCAGATATAAGTGATGTTCAGGTACAACTTGCACACAATGTTGTAGACCAAAGCAACACGGTTGATTATATAACCACAATAGCACATCCTCCATATTAATCCTACAGTTTACAGATCCATCCATGAGACATATAATTTATTTTGAGTCACATGATTAACAACAAGACAATGATCACCTATGAATCCCGTATAACTCGCCATACCCCTTCCTTTACTACCCACAAAATAATCATTCCCAATTGTGTCGCCTCCTACCTGCGCGTCCACAAGTTGTACATCAATCGTCCGTGGGGCAGCACAATGGTTCAAGCACTAGGTTGGCTTGGACCCCGAATTCTAATTAAGCAAACAGCTGCTATTTCTGAGGCTTCGTACCAGAAAAGCTTAGTTTTACTTTTGTTTATTTGGCAACATAGAGGCCGAGGCCGTGGATGATGCACTGGTGTGTAATACCTGATGTGGTTAATTAATTCCAAACATGGGTTCTGGATTTTTTATATATGAAATTGTCATGATTTGTGCTATCTCTTCCGTTGCGTTGGATTGGGAATATAGCTAATTGACTTCTTCGTAAATAAACTGACTAGCATATAGCTACTTTAAGTTTAGTTCTGTATCACTTGAATTTAGACTTGGCACCTCCATGGTTTATCATGGTAGTTTCTTTGAAGTTTGTATATTGGAGGCAAACATGATCAATTTCATGAGAACTTAAGCATGGACTACACCAAGACTGGAGCACATTGTTTCATTTCTGCTTAGGAAGAAAAATATACTCAAGGTTGAGCTGACTATGTGCTATTTTATAGCACCCTCTTAAGATAACAGGTGCTGTGCATTTCACCATTCATTACAATTTGTACTGCAATATCAATTCTGATGTGAGAAAAAACTATTACTTATTGAACACATCATTAGAAAATTATATGTGGTATGTGAGACATGTAGAAGCTAATATCTTGGTAGTATAATGATTTACAAGCATGATTGGAATAGTTGAAGGTTAAAAAACAATGCTACAATACAAATGCACCTCAGTATTCGGGTTAAATGAATAATCACTTCGAGTTTTTACTGAACAGTGCATAGGACAGTTGACACGCTATTCGTTAGCTTTAAGTATAACTCTACAACTCCATGATAATTAATTTATTTATCCACAATATAGTTATGACATAATATTCATAAAATTATGTGTATCTTGCAAAAACAATTCTGTAATTATATGTTACCTACCATGGGAACACAAAGAAGCACATTGTCTGGCATTTGATTTTTAGTTCTCATTTTTTTGATATTTGAATAAAGCTACCGTTTCCATCCAAAAGACCCAGGTACACAAAGTTATCTCTTGATTGATTACTACTACTGCAGACCCTATTATTTGCCTCAACTATCGAAATTAGTTATGTATTTATGTTTGTCCTGTAGTAGTTCTGTCGTTGATGCATTTACCAAGTCGTAGTTGCAGTCTGTCTTCTCTTAACTATTGTGTGCCAAATATTTACATGGTGTGGACATGCAACACTACTCTTCTTGCATCCATTACTTTGGCTTATAAGGATCGATGTCAAATTCTATCAGTTGGGCACGTGATATATAGTTTGAGAAAGTCATATAACTACATGAGTTCTGAAATATCTGTTCAAACTTGTTGTCATTTCCTTCTTTTTTTGTAGTTGAAAATCTGCTGTCGTTTCGCTTAGACTTACCAGTTGGTCTGGAGGAATGCTTATTAATTACCAATCTATGAGAAATCATGTTTAAAAATTAAATGAATATATTATGCTCATTATGGTACATTACATGATACACGAACGAGTGTTTTTAAAATTCCGGACTGAATTATGACTACACACATGGGAATCCAAAATGATCGTGTTGCTATGCCGTAGGGTTAGAGGCTACATGGCTGCTTGGAAGTGCAATGAATTAGTCACCCTTAATATCATTGTTAACAGTTGGAATCATGTTCCTATTGCATTCTAAAGTTTCTACTGCACAAGTAATTCAGAATTTTGATAATGGCTGCAAATTTGGATTTACTAAAAACTCAGTTGGAATTTTGACAGTCCAATAATGACAACTAGAAAACTACATGCTTTGGCTCGGATGATAGTTTATTTGAAATGTTAGTGGCCTTATTAGTTACTCAAAAAGTGCACCACAACAAAGTCATATGTACTTTTAGTACTCCCTTCATTCCTGAATATAAGTCTTTTTAGAGATTCTACTACAGACTACATACAAAGCAAAAATTAGTGAATCTATACTCTAAAATATGTCTATATACATCCAATGTAGTCCGTAGTGGAATCACTAAAAACACTTATATTTAGGAACAAAGGGAGTAAAACAAATATATTATTTCCTTTTTCTATCTATGTTTCATGTGATAACTCTAGGCCGTGCGGTTGCACGGGTTTATGACTAGTGAAAATAATTGGGCACCTCCTAAGCCAACTCCTGAGCCAGTTCCAGAGCCAATTACTGAGCCTATTCCTAAACCAACTCCAAAAAAGAGTGGTGTTCTATTTCTCAGTCCCAAAGATATGCAAGAGGCAAAGAAATCTATAAAAGAAAAAGGTATTAAAGCTGAAGATGTTAAGAATTTACCTCCTATTCAAGAAATACATGGTCTTAATTTACAGCCTGTTGAAGAAGTATATGATCTCAATTACTTTTTTACTGAAGAACCTCCCGATATCCCAACACAGGTAGTAAAGGTAAATTCTCTCTATAGATATGGTAAAGCTGAAGTCCATCCTACTAAAATTGCTAGTCAGTGCTTGGATGAGTTTGATGACTTTATGTTTAAGCAAGATGACTTTAATGCTTATTTTGGTAGACAATTAAAACATAATACCTTTATGATTAAACGCTTGGGTGATTATATGGCTGATATTAGAGGTGAACTTAAACTTGTTAGCAAACATGCTTCTATGGTTACCACTCAAGTAGAACAAGTACTTAAACCTCAGAAAGAAGTGCTTGATGAAATGAATAGTAAGAAAAATGATTATGCTGTTAGAGTGGCTACTAGAACTGGTAGAATGACTCAGGAACCTTTGTATCCTGAAGGCCACCCTAAGAGAATCGAGCAAGATTCTCAGAGAAATAATATTGATGTACCTAGTTCTTCTAAGAGGAAGAAAAAGAAAAATGATAGGACTTTGCAAACCTCTAGTGAACCTATTGCTGAACCACCTGAGAATCCAAATGATATCTCTATTTCTGATGCTAAGACACAATCAGGTGATGAACATGAACCTAGTGATAATGTTAATGATAATGTTCATGTTGATGCTCAACCTAGTAATGATAATGATGTAGAAGTTGAAGCTGTTGTTGATCTTGATAACCCACAATCAAGGAATCAACATTATGATAAAAGAGACTTCATTGCTAGGAAACATGGTAAGGAAAGGGAACCATGGGTTCAAAAACCCATGCCTTTTCCTCCTAAACCATCCAAGAAAAAGGATGATGAGGATTTTGAGTGCTTTGCTGAAATGATTAGACCCATATTTTTGCGTATGCGATTAACTAATGTGCTCAAAACAAATCCTTATGCTAAGTATATGAAGGATATCATTACTAATAAAAGAAAGATACCTGAACCTGAAATTTCCACCATGCTTGCTAACTATACTTTTAAGGGTGGAATACCAAAGAAACTTGGAGATCTAGGAGTACCTACTATACCATGCTCCATTAAGAGAAATTATGTTAAAACTGCTTTATGTGATCTTGGAGCCGGTGTCAGTGTTATGCCTCTCTCTTTATATCGTAGACTTGAATTGAATAAGTTGACACCTACTAAAATATCTTTGCAAATGGCTGATAAATCAACTGCTATACCTGTCGGTATTTGTGAGGATGTGCCTGTTGTAGTTGCGAACATTACTATTTTAACGGATTTTGTTATTCTTGATATTCCCGAGGATGATAGTATGTCTATTATTCTTGGAAGATCTCTCCTTAATACTGCAGGGGCTGTTATTGATTGCAACAAAGGCAATGTCACTTTTCATATTAATGGCAATGAGCACATGGTACATTTTCCGAGGAAACAACCTCAAGTTTATAGTATCAACTCTATTGGAAAAATTCCATCGATTATATTTGGAGGTTTTGAATTTCCTCTCCCTACTGTCAAGAAAAAGTATGATATTCTTATTGTTGGGGATTTTCATATCCCCATTGAGGTAACTTAGTGTCATTCGAAATTTCTCCGGTTCCGTGTTATTCGGAATGAGTTTGTTAACAAGACTTGATTAACCTTGTTAGTGGGTTCATTTTGATGATCACGAGATGGATGAAACTAGAAGCACAACCTTCTGTACCCTTTTTATATTTTCTGTTATTTGGTAGAAATAAAATAAAATAGTATTTTTCTGTCTGTTTCCTGACTTATCCGTGCAATATAAAAATACCTTGAAAATAAAAGTCCTCAGAATGACATGCCAATTAAATATGATTTTCTCAGGAATATTTGAGGATTTACTGTGCAAAAATTACCGCGGGGGGAGCTGCCACCTGGCCACGAGGGTGGAGGGCGCGCCCTACCCCCCTGGGCACGCCCCTGCCTCGTGGGCCCACGGTGGCCCTCCTCCACTTATCCCTGCACCCATCTTCTTCCTCTGCCTCACACAAACACGAAAAACCAACTCAAGCACGAGTTCCAGCCCCCGTTGCTGTGATTTTCGATCTCCTTGCTCAAAGCACCTCTCACAAAACTGCTTGGGGAGATTGTTCCTTGGTATGTGACTCCTCCATTGGTCCAATTAGTTTTTGTTCTAGTGCTTTATTCATTGCAAATTTATGCTGCATAGGTGACCATGTTCTTGAGCTTGCATGTCAAATTTATATGGTTCCAAGTAGTTCCAATGCTTTATATAGGCTCTAGGCACTTGTGGGAGTTGTTACTATCAATTTTATTGAAGTTGGTTCACTTTTATTTGAAGTTACTAAAAATTCCAGAAATTTTTCAAAGGAAACAATATGTTTAGGAGGATGTTCCAAGGTGGCTCTTCAAGGAAGCAAGGTCCCAGACTTGCAATACGTGATGCTGACGAGGAACCACCAAGAGACGCTCCTGTGAGGCCCTGTGAATGGCCTTCGGAAAATTTTATGAATCAAGTGGGAATCAAAGAAGAATTTAGTGCATATTTGAATAATGTCGGTCTTGAGGACTTTGAAGCTGACAAATGCCCCCAGTATCATGATCTCACAAGTTCATTTGTGAGGAGGTTTGAGTTTTCATCTTTGCATAATTCTCCTTCAGTCATGTTTGACCTTTATGACAAATCTTATACCATGGACTTAGAGGATTTCACTTCTGCTTGCAAACTTCCATCTTGGGGTAATGTCAGGGATCCCCCTAAATCTGAATATAGAGACTTTCTTGCTAGAATAATTGTGGGGGAATCTAGAGATATAACACAAGCCACTATAGGGAGCGTTCACTTTCCTGCTATACATTATTTTGCTCTCTTCATAGGTAGGTGCATAAATGCTAAGGATGAAGCATGTCACATGTGTGTCCCTGATCTCAGCATTCTCAGGAGCGCTGTGTTGGGAGACCAATCTTATCATATGGGAGCCATTGTAGCTCGCAGGTTGCATCAGAATAGACATAACGGAGATTTCTTTGGAGGAATTTATGCAACCCTCTTAGCTAATTTTCTTGAGATAGACATTCATGAGGGTGATATGGAGTTACCCCCTTCTTATTTAGATTTTGATTCTATGGTTTCCCACCAGTTTGTTGAGAGGACTGAAACACCTCTCTAGTATCGACTAATCTTTAACAAACGTCATGTAGTCCATATTGCTCTTCCTGCTCCTGCCTTCTTTGATTTTCAGACAAAAGGAAGATATATTGTTACTAGAGAGGAGGCAGATGAGTACGAGAGGAGAGCGGAGGCTGCTCGACGCCACGCTACAGCTCTGGCGGCGATAGCCACTGCGTCACAGTATGACCCCAGCTACACCTTCGGGTATCCGCCAGGCTATCCCCGGCAATCTACCAACTTAGGCCAAAAGCCAAAGCTTGGGGGAGTACGTATTTCCCATCGACATTACATTTATGTTCACACACACTCATTGCTAGATGTCGGTGCTCATACTCTTTCACTGTAATATCCATGCTAGTTTATTTCCTTTTTCCTGCTTTCTTCTTATGTGTTTAATAAACCTTAAGAAAAAAAACCAAAAAAATTAGTAGTAGTTATTTCTTTGCTGTAGTAATTAAAAAAAACCCAAAAATATTTACCATTCTTCTTTTGCTTGTTGGGAGCTTTCCCGCGTAAATACTTTTTATTTCCTTTTTCCTTTCTTTGGGGGTTGAGAAGACCATATTGAAATGCTTAGTGGCTCTCATATGCATGATTATTTATTTAACTTAGAGCCCATATTACTTGTCTTCTCTCTTGAGTTGAATGCTTGCAGATTCCAGCTTAGTCCAATGCACGTGCACTCTTATTATTATACACATCGTTCGGTCGTGCAAGTGAAAGGCAATAATGATGATATATGATGGACTTATTGGGATGAGAAAAGCTGGTATGAACTCGACCTCTCTTGTTTGTGTAAATATGATGATTCATCGTTCCTGAGTCAGCTATTATGAAGTAAACATATTTGCAATGACATTTGGAGATTATAGTTGCTTGTGCCATGCTTGATTAGCTATGAGTTATAATGGTTTACCTTGCGTGCCAACATGCTATTAGAACGATTATGATGTGGTATGATGGGATGGTATCCGCCTTTAAATGAATTGAGTGACTCGACTTGGCACATGTTCACGCATGTAGTTGAATCAAATCAACATAGCCTTCATGATATTTATGTTCATGGTGGATTATATCCTACTCATGCTTGTATTCGGTGTAAATTAATTTTAATGCATGTTTACGACTGTTGCCGCTCTGTCAGTTGGTCGCTTCCCAGTGTTTTGCTAGCCTTCACATGTACTAAGCGGGAATACTGCTTGTGCATCCAAACTCCTTAAACCTCAAAGTCGTTCCATATGAGTCCACTATACCTACCTATATGCGGTATTTACCCGCCGTTCCAAGTAAATTTGTATGTGCCAAACTCTAAACCTTCAAATAAACATTCTGTTTTGCATGCTCGATTAGCACATATGTCAACTAGAGCTGCCCTTATCTTCCGTGTTAGACGGGTTATTCTCAAGAGGAGTGGACTCCGCTGCTCATTCATGAGAAAATGGCTGGTAACCGGGATGCCCAGTCCCATGCTTTATGCAAACTAAATTAAAATAACTGCAAACAAAACTCCCCCTGGGACCCGTTGAATGTTGGAGGCACTCGTTGTTTCGAGAAAGCCATGGATTGATGCTTGTGGAGGAGGGGGAGTATAAACTTTACCATTCTGTTTGGGAACCGCCTATAATCTGTTTAGCATGGAAGATATCGTCGTCTTTTAGTTGTTATGTTGACAATGAGAGTATGCCGCTCAAAATATAATTTATCTCTATTTCAAAACCGAGCTCTGGCAACTCTCCAAATCCCTGCTTCCCTCTGCGAAGGGCCTATCTATTTACTTTTATGTTGAGTCATCACCCTTCTTATTAAAAAGCACCCGCTGGAGAGCACACTGTCATTTGCATTCATTATAATTGGTTTATATTGGGTATGACTTGATTGGATCTCTTTTACCATGAATTACAATGTTTAGTCAGTCCTTGATCTTTAAAGGTGCTCTGCATTTATGTTTTGCGGTCTCAGAAAGGGCTAGCAAGATACCATTTTGTTATATCATGTTATGATTATTTTGAGAAAGTGTTGTCATCCAAGTTTTGTTATTATGGCTCGCTAGCTGATTACGCTATTGATATGAGTAATTGTGAGACCTACGTATTATTGTGAGTATGGTTAGTTCATAATAATTGCTGAAACTTGAATGCTGGATTTTCATGTTTACAACAACAAGAGCAAACAGAGTTTGTAAAAGTTTTTCTTTTTCTCTTTCAATTTGTCAACTGAATTGCATGAGGACAAGCAAGGGTTTAAGCTTGGGGGAGTTGATACATCTCCGTCGTATCTACTTTTCTAAACACTTTTGCGCTTGTTTTGGACTCTAACTTGTATGATTTGAATAGAACTAACCCGGACTGACACTGTTTTCGGCAGAATTGCCATGGTGTTGTTTTATGTGCAGAAAATAAAAGTTCTCGGAATGACCTGAAACTCCACGGAACACCTTAGAAAAAACAATAAAAAATCCTCGCCAAAGATGAAGATCAGGGGGCCCACACCCTTTCCACGAGGGTGGGCCCCCCCTAGGCACGCCCCCTACCTCGTGGGCCCCCTGGTGGCCCTCCGACGCCAACTCCAACTCCATATATTGGCTTTAGGGGAGAAAAAAATCAGAGAGAAGAAATCATCGCGTTTTACGATACAGAGCCGCCGCCAAGCCCTAATCTCTCTCGGGAGGGCTAATCTGGAGTCCGTTCAGGGCTCCGAAGAGGGGGATTCGTCGCCGTCGTGATCATAAACCATCCTCCATCACCAATTTCATGATGCTCACCGCCGTGTGTGAGTAATTCGATCGTAGGCTTGCTGGACGGTGATGGGTTGGATGAGATTTATCATGTAATCGAGTTAGTTTTGTTAGGGTTTGATCCCTAGTATCCATTATGTTCTGAGATTGATGTTGCTATGACTTTGCTATGCTTAATGCTTGTCACTAGGGCCCGAGTGCCATGATTTCAGATCTGAACCTATTATGTTTTCATGAATATATGTGTGTTATTGATCCTATCTTGCAAGTCTATAGTCACCTACTATGTGTTATGATCCGGCAACCCCGAAGTGACAATAATCGGGACCACTCCCGATGATGACCATAGTTTGAGGAGTTCATGTATTCACTATGTGCTAATGCTTTGTTCCAATTCTCTATTAAAAGAAGGCGTTAATATCCCTTAGTTTCCAATAGGACCCCGCTGCCACGCGAGGGTAGGACAAAAGATATCATGCAAGTTCTTTTCCATAAGCACATATGACTATATACGGAATACATGCCTACATTACATTGATGAACTGGAGCTAGTTCTGTGTCACCCTATGTTATGACTGTTACATGACGAACCGCATCCGGCATAATTATCCATCGCTAATCCGGTGCCTATGAGTTTTCCATATACTGGTTCTCGCTTATTTACTTTTCCGTTGCTACTGTTACAATCACTACAAAATACCAAAAACATTACTTTTGCTGTCTTTACTTTTGTTACCGTTACCACCACTATCATATTACTTTGCTACTAAACACTTTGCTGCAGATACTAAGTTTCCAGGTGTGGTTGAATTGACAACTCATCTACTAATACTTGAGAATATTCTTTGGCTCCCCTTGTGTTGAATCAATAAATTTGGGTTGAATACTCTACCCTCAAAAACTGTTGCGATCCCCTATACTTGTGGGTTATCAGCTACCTCTACATCTACCTTTGGGATTAGTTTTAGACCTAAATAATTGTTATTTGGTGCCAACGTTAAGCATGAACATTATATCTGGATCTTGTTTGATGCGAGACGGTTATTCATTTAAATCTGAGAATAATGGTTGTTCTATTTATATGAGTAATATCTTTTATGGTCATGCACCCTTGAAGAGTGGTCTATTTTTATTAAATCTCGATAGTAGTGATACACATATTCATAATGTTGAAGCCAAAAGATGCAGAGTTGATAATGATAGTGCAACTTATTTTTGGCACTGCCGTTTGGGTCATATTGGTGTAAAGCGCATGAAGAAACTCCATACTGACGGACTTCTGGAATCACTTGATTATGAATCACTTGGTACTTGTGAACCGTGCCTCATGGGCAAGATGACTAAAACTCCGTTCTCCGGAACTATGGAGCGCGCAACTGATTTGTTGGAAATCATACATACTAATGTATGCGGTCCGATGAATATTGAGGCTCGCGGCGGGAATCGTTATTTTCTCACTTTCACAGATGATTTATGCAGATATGGGTATATCTACTTGATGAAACACAAGTCTGCAACATTTAAAAAGTTCAAAGAATTTCAGAGTGAAGTGGAAAATCATCGTAACAAGAAAATAAAATTTCTACGATCTGATCATGGAGGAGAATATTTGAGTTACGAGTTTGGTTTACATTTGAAACAATGCGGAATAGTTTCGCAACTCACGCCACCCGGAACACTACAACGAAATGGTGTGTCCGAATGTCATAATCGTACTTTACTAGATATGGTGCGATCTATGATGTCTCTTACTGATTTACCGCTATCATTTTGGGGTTATGCTTTAGAGACGGCCGCATTCACGTTAAATAGGGCACCATCAAAATCCGTTGAGACGACGCCTTATGAACTGTGGTTTGGCAAGAAACCAAAGTTGTCATTTCTTAAAGTTTGGGGCTGCGACGCTTATCTGAAGAAACTTCAACCAGATAAGCTCCAACCCAAATCGGAATAATGTGTCTTCATAGGATACCCAAAAAAAACTATTGGGTACACCTTCTATCACAGATCTGAGGGCAAGATTTTTGTTGCTAAATTCGGATCCTTTCTAGAGAAGGAGTTTCTCTCAAAAGAAGTGAGTGGGAGGAAAGTAGAACTTGATGAGGTAACTGTACCTGCTCCCTTATTGGAAAGTAGTTCATCACAAGAATCGGTTCCTGTGACAACTACACCAATCAGTGAGGAAGCTAATGATATTGATCATGAAACTTCAGATCAAGTTACTACTGAACCTCATAGGTCAACCAGAGTAAGATCCGCACCAGAGTGGTACGGTAATCCTATTCTGGAAGTCATGTTACTTGACCATGACGAACCTACGAACTATGAGGAAGCGATGATGAGCCCAAATTCCGCAAAATGGCTTGAGGCCATGAAATCTGAGATGGGATCGATGTATGAGAACAAAGTATGGACTTTGGTTGACTTGCCCGATGATCGGCAAGCCATCGAGAATAAATGGGTCTTCAAGAAGAAGACTGATGCTGATGGTAATGTAACTGTCTACAAAGCTCGACTTGTTGCGAAAGGTTTTCAACAAGTTCAAGGGGTTGACTACAATGAGACTTTCTCACCCGTAGCGATGCTTAAGTCTGTCCGAATCATGTTAGCAATTGCCGCATTTTATGATTATGAAATATGGCAAATGGATGTCAAAACTGCATTCCAGAATGGATTTCTAGAAGAAGAGTTGTATATGATGCAACCGAAAGGTTTTATCGATCCAAAAGGTGCTAACAAAGTGTGCAAGCTCCAGCGATCCATTTATGGACTGGTGCAAGCCTCTCGGACTTGGAATAAACACTTTGATAGTGTGATCAAAGCATATGGTTTTATACAGACTTTTGGAGAAGCCTGTATTTACAAGAAAGTGAGTGGGAGCTCTGTATCATTTCTGATATTATATGTGGATGACATATTGTTAATTGGAAATGATATAGAATTTCTGGATAGCATAAAGGGATACTTGAATAAAAGTTTTTTGGTGAAAGACCTCGATGAAGCTGCTTACATATTGGGCATCAAGATCTATAGAGATAGATCAAGACGCTTAATTGGACTTTCAGAAAGCACATACCTTGATAAAGTTTTGAAAAAGTTCAAAATGGATCAGGCAAAGAAAGGATTCTTGCCTGTATTACAAGGTGTGAAGTTGAGCCAGACTCAATGCCTGACCATAGCAGAAGATAGAGAGAAAATGAAAGATGTTCCCTATGCTTCAGCCATAGGCTCTATCATGTATGCAATGCTATGTACCAGACCTGATGTATGCTTAGCAATAAGCTTGGTAGGGAGGTACCAAAGTAATCCAGGAGTGGATCACTGGACATCGGTCAAGAATATCCTGAAATACCTGAAAAGGACTAAGGATATGTTTCTCGTTTATGGAGGTGACAAAGAGCTAGTCGTAAATGGTTACGTCGATGCAAGCTTTGACACTGATCCGGACGATTCTAAATCGCAAACCGAATACATGTTTTTATTGAACGGTTCTAAACAAAGCGTCGTGGCGGGATCTACATGCGAAGCGGAGTACATAGCTGCTTCGGAAGCAGCAAATGAAGGAGTCTGGATGAAAGAGTTCATTTCCGATCTAGGTGTCATACCTAGTGCATCGGGACCAATGAAGATCTTATGTGACAATACTGGTGCAATTGCCTTGGCAAAGGAATCCAGATTTCACAAGAGGACCAAGCACATCAAGAGACGCCTCAATTCCATCTGGGACCAAGTCCAGGTGGGAGTCATAGAGATTTGCAAGATACATACGGATCTGAATGTTGCAGACCCGTTGACTAAGCCTCTTCCACGAGCAAAACATGATCAGCACCAAGACTCCATGGGTGTTAGAATCATTACTGTGTAATCTAGATTATTGACTCTAGTGCAAGTGGAAGACTGAAGGAAATATGCCCTAGAGGCAATAATAAAGTTATTATTTATTTCCTCATATCATGATAAATGTTTATTATTCATGCTAGAATTGTATTAACCGGAAACATGATACATGTGTGAATACATAGACAAACTTAATGTCACTAGTATGCCTCTACTTGACTAGCTCATTAATCAAAGATGGTTATATTTCCTAACCATAGACATGTGTTGTCATTTGATTAATGGGATCACATCATTAGGAGAATGATGTGATTGACTTGCCCCATTCCACTAGCTTAGCACTTGATCGTTTAGTATGTTGCTATTGCTTTCTTCATGACTTATACAAGTTCCTACAACTATGAGATTATGCAACTCCCGTTTACCGGAGGAACACTTTGTGTGCTACCAAACGTCACAACGTAACTGGGTGATTATAAAGGAGCTCTACAGGTGTCTCCAAAGGTACATGTTGAGTTGGCGTATTTCGAGATTAGGTTTTGTCACTCCGATTGTCGGAAAGGTATCTCTGGGCCCTCTCAGTAATGCACATCACTATAAGACTTGCAAGCGATGTAGCTAATGAGTTAGTTACGGAATGATGCATTACGTTACGTGTAAAGAGACCTGCCGGTAACGAGATTGAGCTATGTATTGAGATACAGACGATCGAATCTCGGGAAAGTAACATACCGATGACAAAGGGAACAATGTATGTTGTTATGCGGTTTGACCGATAAAGATCTTTGTAGAATACGTAGGAGCCAATATGAGCATCCAGGTTCTGCTATTGGTTATTGACCGGAAACAGTTCTAGGTCATGTCTACATAGTTCTCGAACCCGTAAGTTCCGCACGCTTAAGGTTTCGTTGACAGTTCTATTATGAGCTTATGATTTTTGATGTACCAAAGTTTGTTCGGAGTCCCGGATGTGATCACGGACATGACGAGGAGTCTCGAAGTGGTCGAGACATAAAGATCGATATATCGGACGACTATATTTGGACACCGGAAAGGTTCCGGGTGAGATTGGGAAAATACCGAAGCTCCGGGAGGTTATCGGAACCCCCCGGGAGGTATATGGGCCTTATTGGGCCTTAGTGGAAAGGAGGTAGAAGAAGCAAAGGAGGGGGCACCCCCCTAAGCCCAATCCAAATTGGGAGGGGGGCCGGCCCCCCCTTTCCTTATTCCCTCCCCCACTTCCTTCCCTCTCCCTCTCCTAATAGGAAAGGGAGGAGTCCTACACCAAGTTGGGGTTGGACTCCCCCCCTTGGGTGCGCCACCCCCCCTTTGGCCGGCCCCCTCCTCCACTCCTTTATATAAGGGGGAGGAGGGCACCCCATAGACACAACAATTGATCTCTTGATCTCTTAGCCGTGTGCGGTGCCCCCCTCCACCATAGTCCTTGATAATATTGTAGTGGTGCTTAGGCGAAGCCATGCGACAGTAGAACATCAAGATCGTCACCACACCGTCGTGCTGATGGAACTCTTCCCCAACATTCTGCTGGATCGGAGTACGGGGATCGTCATCGAGCTGAACGTGTGCTAGAACTCGGAGGTGCCGTAGTTTCGGTGCTTGATCGGTCGGGCCATGAGATGTACGACTACATCAATCGCGTTGTTCTAACGCTTCCACTTTCGGTCTACGAGGGTACGTGGACAACACTCTCCCCTCTTGTTGCTATGCATCACCATGATCTTGCGTGTGCGTAGGAATTTTTTTGAATTACTACGTTCCCCAACAAAATATTCAATAGGTGCCACACCAATCATTTTAATGTCTTCACCACTATCTATTTATATATAAAAAGTGATTGATGGGTTAATTAGAGGCAAGAGAATTAGGCTAGAAAATTCTACGTTAATTAGAAAATACTGGCCCTCGATCTGGTGGGTCTTCTAAAATTATAATTATATAACTGTTAGATATGTGTAACATATTTAGTCCAAAAATGATACGCGTAACATATATATAGCATTGTCATGATGGACCATGAGTCGTGCCATCCTTAGTTTTTTCCCTGTATTCTAACGTGTCATACCTCCAAAAAAGATACGTGTAACATATATCTCGCATTATCCCCTGATGGATCATCAGTCGTGCCATCCTCAATTTTTTTTCCCATGCTCACGTGTCATACCTGGTCTCTCTCACGAGAACTCAAATTATCTTTTTAAAGGTCTCCTACGGAAGGGTGTCTTTCCTATGCCAAAGTAACTAGATATTAGCCCACCCCGTCATTTAGAGATTTGCATCTAAAATCTTTTGGTCCGGCGAGGGAGGCATCATCGAGTTCCCAACGAACGTGATGATCCCCTCGCCTACTTGCTGATGCTCACGGATTCCTCCCATGCCTGCCATACGACGACCTCTAGGCCACTAGAGAGCGGCGACGTGGAGGATGAGTGCTGCCGCTACTTGGCAGTCGGGCTTGACAGCCTTCATAAGGATGTTAAAAGAGCAGAGGAACGAGAGGTACAAGGACCCATGGATGGAATGACGATGAGCGCCGCCACGGTGGCAGCCGGATCTTAATTCGGTACCTGTCGGACGTCCCAACGTTGTTCCAATCGCTCCCTTTCCGCGCCCTAATGAATGCTCACTCCATTCCTTAATGCTTCCTCTGCAACGCAAGCCGGCAGCTTATTTACAACCAAAGATGCAGATTTCTTATTAAAGGATGCGGATTTGTTTGATGGCCATCTACCGCTCCGCCTCCCCGTACACTTGCGACCATCCATCAATCTGCACACGGTAAGGATGTTGATAGTAGAGATCGCTCCGCCTCCCCGTACACTTGCGACCATCCATCAATCTGCACACGGTAAGGATGTTGATAGTCGGGATCTCTACGTAAATCTGTTGGTGTGTTCCATCCCAACTCTAACAGAGGTGAGAATTAAAGACAGTAACTATCCCTTAGTCCTTATTTTTGACAAATATAACAGGAATACACTTTACAGTCTATTTCATATCATAACATGAAAGTGAGAAGAAGCTGAATACATACTTCAGAATTCAGAACAGTGATCTGACCTGCAGAATTACTTTTTCTTATGGTGCTGTACCTAGCAAAATACAGAATAATCTTTACAAGGTATGCATCTACTATTGTTCAGTACTATGTGGGATCCATGGGAAGCAGGGTAGCAGTTCTGTTATATTAAAGAAACACACATATTTCCTTAGATTATACATTCTTTTCAGATTAAGAAAGTAGGTGCCATGGAAACTAATTGTCATTTACTTGAGGTGCAAATGGTTTAATGCTCAGAACATATTGATATCTATTTAGTGGAAGTAAGTTAAATTTTTGTTTCAAAACTATTTAAAGTTTCTGTGCTAAGATTTGTGTGATTGTGTTGTGCGTCTTCCAAGAATGATAATCACACCAATAATGCTCATATGAACGGCAACTCTTCTGTAAGATTTGGTGGCGCTATCAGCAGCCAGTCTGACAGTGTGTCGGCCGCCCAGTATTACCAATACAACGCCGGTTGGTTACTTAGGTAGTTATTTCTAATGGTCGTTCAACCCTTTTGCCCCACCTTATATAACAGAACTAGCAGCTGCAGTTACAGCCATGCTTAGGAAAAACATCTTAACTATTGTACTACCAAAATGTTTTCCATGTGTGTGTGTGTCTCTCTCTCTCTCTCTCTCTCTC
>NC_041385.1:826873119-826873870 GCF_002162155.2 Triticum dicoccoides
AACCTATATAAAGTTTTCTTTCTGACAATGACCATACAAATAGGAACACCAGATTATATGTATTTTGTAACTAGAAAAATGTATTAGTTTTTCACATTAGTTTGAATGTGTCTCTTACGCCTAAAACACATAGAACAAAGTGGATAATCCTATATGGTGTGCTTTTGGTTCTAGCTTGTTGTGTAAATATTAGTCCTGCCAAAATATTCGATCGGTAGTTTGTATATGAACTAATTTCACATTTAAGCTCTCATGTATGCGAACAAGTATATTGATTTCTAATTGGACTGACATACAAACCCAGATGATAGAATTTGTGCATGCCTAATTTTGGGTACTACCAATTTTTGAGAATAAATCAAGAAATTGCAACCCTAATTAATGTCATCTAAAGCAAGAAGTTTCTGGTCTTGACGATACAGGTGCGGATTAGTTCATCACAGTATCAATCTGCGAAGGATTCGACGAGACTCACCGCAACGCTGATCCATTGTGAAGATGCCCTAGTCGAACTTCCCTTGGCGGCTGCACAGGGAGCGTGCGTGCGTTCGTCGCCGCCGCCGAAACGATCGATGAATGTGATCAACGGAGGATGCCCTAGATCGATCGTGGTCTGGTGGGCTTTCCTACTAGTGTGGGCTAACCAACAAATAGAGATGGGCAAAGTTCCGGGCTTCAAGCCTTGACGCACGGTTAGGGGGGGCCAGT
Organism: Triticum dicoccoides; assembly: GCF_002162155.2. Lineage (NCBI taxonomy): Eukaryota > Viridiplantae > Streptophyta > Magnoliopsida > Poales > Poaceae > Triticum > Triticum dicoccoides. The sequence goes on from NC_041385.1 coordinate 826,873,828, forward strand.
TAGTCAAAAATCTACTTGACCGAGATTAATCTCCTTATACGTA
>NC_041385.1:826874078-826887635 GCF_002162155.2 Triticum dicoccoides
GTGGCCCCCGCTCGTCCCCCCGTAGCTCCGCCCCTGGAAGAAGCAGACCTCGGCAAGGTGCAAAATTGGAGCATGGAATGCCCCTGGTATCTAGCTACGATGGTAATGCCTCCTTGCATGTTTGAATTTTTCATTAGCAGTTGCTGGCTTGGACATGTGTATGTAAGAAGGGTAAGGAGGCATTTATTGTTCGTCTTGCATATAACTGCTAAGAGGATCGTGAATGGTCTATCCAAAGGAGTAAAATCTCTACTATCAACCATTCCACATAGTACATAGGCTCCTATATTTTTTTACGGAGGGAGGAGTATCTCCAATGACTCATATGCCATAATATTAACGGAGTTACTCATGGTTAAGAAAATCTTACACTTACCCTTATAGGGTTAGAAATCCATCGGTGCCCAAACTCATGGTGATGTTCACATTTTTCCATGTTACCAAGGGTGAATTCATTCGTATTTTACTTCATGAAGAATTCTAACAACATTATTCCATTAGACAAATGGACCGGACAATAAAGCTATTGTCAACTAGAATGTTAACATCCATATATATATGTCTAACATCACATGAAAACTATCAGCTAGCTCGTGGACTAAACTTTATATTTATCCAGCGATCCAATATGACGTGGAGATGTACATATGTATATCTTGGTACTTGCAGGAATGCTATAAAAAATAATCATTATTCTTAGAAAGTAGCTTAATAATAATAGTTGTGGTAATACATATGCATTATTTCCTACCCAAAATGTGAACATATAGAGAAACATATTTTATTTTCAATTTCTGTGAATTTTGAATAAACTAAAGATGACGTCCTCGCACATTGTGTTATCCCGATAAAAAAATAGAAAATTCTAGCCAGCACATCGGGCGGGCCACTCTGCTAGTTGTTGTAAAACTGGGTGCTAGCGCTTTTTTAGAAATTCGCGTCTAGCCCTCATCCTGTCAATTATTTTTCTACTCTCATCCATAGTGACTTGGATACACCTTAAAGATTCATATATTGCATCCTTTTTATGTGGCAAAATTTTCATTTTGAGAGTATACATAGCATAAGCAATTCTATCCCTGTTTCTAGATATATCATCAACTTCATTTACTTTTTATTCTACCATAGCATTGAAAATCTTTTGAGAACTCATAAATTATTTAACGTTGTTTTCATGTTCGGTAGGTATTGTATTATTATTTTATGAGTTACCACGGGAATTACCAAAAGTTTTAGAGGGATTACCGAGATACGGTCTCGGGTTGAAATTCCCTCTATAAGCATTGTTGTTGAAATTATTTTTAGCGGCAAAATTCACATCAATAGCATCGTTATTTTTCTCAATCAACCTAGATAATGGGATATCATTAGGATCAACATGATCATTCTTACTATTATAACCATATTCATAAGAGCATCCAATTTATCACTCAGAGTGAAAACTTCTTCGACAAAGTTAACCTTCTTACTAGTTGGAGCTTGTTTACTGTGCCATTGGGAATAATTTGCTGTTATATTATCAAGAAGCTTTGTGGTTTCCCCTAATGTAATTCCCATAAATGCACCACGTGCACCAGAGTCTAGAAGATTTCTCGAGACAAAGTTTAGTCCCGCATAAATTTTTTGTACTATCATTCATAAGTCTAATCCATGAGTGGGAAATTTTTTAATCATTAATTTTATTCTCTCCCAAGATTTTGGAACATGTTCTTGCTCATGTTGTTTAATATCATGATTTTATTTCTAGGAGACATTATCTTAGCGGGAGGAAAATACTTGAATCAATATTATTGCACGTAAGGATGAAAACCAAGTTTTAGCTTTTTCCCTTAATGAGAAGGGAAATAATTTCAACTCAACAATACGATTATCCACACCTTTTTTTTCTTTTGCATATCACATAATTCAACGAATGTATTAAGATGGGATGCAACATCTTCATTAGGATTTCTAGCAAATTGTTCTTTCATAATAAGATTTAGTAATGCAACATTAATATCATATGACTCCACACGAGTGGAGGCAGGAGCGGTTGGAGTAATAATAAAATCATTGTTATTAGTATTCGAGAAGTCACACAACATAGTATTTTCATAATGGCAACTCAAGCAAGCAAGCGAAATAAAATATTTTTATGTATTTCATTGTTTTGTCGAGACTAATAAAGGAAAATAAAAAGTAGAACAAATAATGATAATGTGTATAAAGGGACCTTGATTGTTTGATGGAATCTACTTGATAATGGTGCCAAAATTCTTTCTACTACTTGTGAGCTGTGTTGGGATTTTCCCCAAAGAGGAGGGGTGAATCAATATAGTAATGGATAGTATTTCCCTTAGTAGAAAAGGAAGGCTATTAGGAGATTCACACAAACGACCTTTAGCAGTACCTACACACACAAGAGCAAATACTTGCACCCAACGCGGGCAAGAGGGTCGTCAATCCCCTTGTACTCGTTACCTGCAAGGATCAAATCTTGTATTTCTAGATAAATTTCAAAGTAAACTGAAAGTAAATAAATTGTAGCAAGGTATTTAGGGTTTCAGTAATATGATTAAAATAGACCTAAGGCCATAGTTTTCACTAGAGGCACCTCTCATAAAAAATTAGCATATGGTGGGTAGACTAATTACTTTTGGGCATTTGATAGAAAAGCGCATAGTTATGACGTTATTAATGGCATGATCGTATATAGGAATTACGTCCATGACAAGTAGACTGACTCCTGCCTGCATCTACTACTATTACTCCACTTCGAGAGCGCTTCTATGCTTGCCTCTCAACGTATCAAGTTCATGACGAACTGAGTAATACATGAAATATGATGCCATAATGTAGAAAGAATAAAGCCAAGCAATATCAATAAACACCATCGTTCTTCCCTTAGTAGAAACAATACAAATACGTGCCTTGCTATCCCTCCTGTGTCACAGAGTGAGGACACTGCAATATTGAACCTACTACAAAGCACCTCTCCTGCTGAAGATAAATCTATCTTGTTGGCCAAACCAAACAGATAGATCGGAGAGAAATGCAAAGCTATAACAATCACACATAATAAAGTTCAGAAACGACTCAATTACTTTCAATGAATAATCTGGTCATAAACCCACAATACAGATCCCACCAAACGCATCGCAAAAGAAGATTATATCGAATAGAACTCTGAGGAGAACATTGTATTGAAGATCAGAGAGAGAGAGAGAGAGAGAGAGAGAGAGAGAGAGAGATAGATAGATAGATAGAGAGAGAGAGAGAGATCTAGCTAATAACTATGGACCCACAGGTCCCGTGGGAAATATTCACACATCATTGGAAGTGCAACAAGGATGATGTAGAAGCCTTCCATGACCGATTCACCCTCTAATAGAGTACCAATGCAGTCCTCCCAATGGGATCATGTAAGCACAAATACTTATGGCAGCGGAAAAGTTGTTTTGCTAGTGCTATGGATTTTTTTCCAATATTTGGGAAATTTTTTAGATGAAGCCACGAGGGGCCCACAAGACATCAGGGCATGCCTACCACCCCAGGCCGTACCCTGTTGTATTGTTGTCTCCTCGTTTTTCTCCTGGATTTCCTCTAAGGCTTCTGGGTTCTCTTATGTCCCAGAAAAATTGTCAAAAGGTTTGCGTGTTTGGACTTCTTTTGGTATGGCTTTTCTGTAAAACCAAAATCAAGTAGGAAACAACAACTAGCCCTAGGCACTGGATTAATAGGTTAGTTCCCAAAACTGATATAAAATTGCCTAGCATACAAGATTGATAATATATTTTTCATGAAGCAACCAAAAGTTATAGAAATTCCGAGCATATCACCATGCGCTACCATCATATTATATTACATGTTTAGAGACATGTCTCCGTTTGCCTTGCATGATCATAGTATGGCTAGCTTTATATTTTCATGGCTTCTTCATTTTGTCATATCAATGCTACACCGGATCATTGTACATACTGGTACACTTCCAGAGGAATTCATTATATAGAGTTTCTCTTATGTTTTCAGTTTTGGGATATGATTACATTCAGTTGAAGTGAGTCATTGTAAATTGTAATGTTCATCATTGTAAGCTATTTCTCCTGAGAGAGAGAGAGAGAGTGAGTGAGAGAGAGAGAGAGGGAGAGAGAGACAGAGACAGAGACCAAATAAAATATGCAACACAGAGGTGCCACAAAGAAAATAAAGAAACAAAAGGGAGAGGAAGAGAGAAGGAGCAGCGACATTATCCTTTTTAGTATATAGAAAATAAATAAGTAATTAGACGGGTCCATTGGTACCGGTTGGTGGCAACAACCGGGACCAATGCCCCTCTTTAGTCCCAGTTGGTGGCACCAACCGGGACCAATACCCCTCTTTAGTCCCGGTTGGTGGCACCAACCGGGACCAAAGGTCTTTGTTTCCCGCCCTTTGGGCTGTTGAAAAGAGGCCTTTGGTCCCGGTTGGTGGCTCCAACCGGGACTAAAGAGGGGTATTGGTCCCGGTTGGTGCCACGAACCGGGACCAAAGCGTTCGCTATATAAGTAGCGCTTAGGAAAATTTCACAATCGTGCATCCCCACTTTGAATTAACTTATAGGGAGAAAAATCATCTGATCGCATTTTGTACTGATCTTTGAAATTACAATGTCTACAATTGAACTCCTCAACATTATGGTCAATACGTGCCACTAGTGCATGTGTTGAACTATGGTAACTACCATGGAGATACCCTGGTAAGAGTTTTTACTATGACGACATCCGTGCATCTTTTTGCACACTTCTAAAAGTAGTACATCATTGCTAACTACGAAGTTATTACTATTTTTTCAATAAATAATCCCGAATGATTGTGTGCCTCATATGATGTATACGCACGGTACCCTTCATGTTTTGAACATACAACCAGGTCTTCCTACGAATCTGAACTGTCCATACGGGGTTTCTAAAAGAAGTGGAGACATGACAATCAAAGAATGGAAAAAATGCATGGACAGTCATAAGGAGCTTCTTGGAAGCAAAAGGCAGCAAAGCGCAAAAATTGGAGACAAGATGATCTCCATTCTTCATAATGGAGAGTCAGGGTCTATATTATTTTATGCTATTTTACCTTAAGGGTGTTTAGGTCCTACCTGATACTGATGATCATGTGCTAAGAACAATTATATGTAGGGTTGGGTTCGATGACTATGAGGATGATGATCGTATGACTTATTATTAATAACGAGTAGAAGTTGTATGATGCATATGATGCATGATTAATAGGACTTGTTATTATATATGATGATGTATGATGCGAGCATGCACCGGGTGAAATGAACATAGCAGCAGTGGTAAACCAAGGACGAAGATATAAGAGAGGACACTTCTCTCTATTAGCTAGCTAATAACAACCTAAAAATAACCCCCAAAACCCCTAAAGCAGCCACTTTTATTTAAAAAAAACATCTCCTTTTGGTCCCGGTTGGTGCCACCAACCGGGACCAAAGGCCCCCCTGCCTGGGCTCGGCGCACCGGCCACGTGGAGGCACATCTGTCCCGGTTTGTGTTTGAACCGGGACTAAAGGGGGGAGGTATTAGTAACGACCAATTAGTCCCGGTTCATGAACCGGGACTAAAGGCCCTTACGAACCGGGACTAATGCCCCCTTTTCTACTAGTGCATGGCTCTTAGAAAAGGAAAAAAAAAGATGAGTTCTCTATTTTTTCTTTCGAGATAGGCACAGTTTTGTTCCCGCGAGAGGTATGGTTGTGCTTTCGCGAGAGGCATTGCCGGGCCTCTTTTGGAAAGGGAAAAAACCATGCTCACAATTTGGTTTTTTCTTCTGGTTTTTTCGTCTGGTTTTTTATCGTGAAAAAAAAGTTCGTCAAAACCTATCAACATGGGATCTAGTTTTGAAGATCTCGATGCGAGGAATCCAATGGTGAAAACGGTTCGAGACTTGGACACACGGTTTAAAAGATAAAGCGTTTTGAATAAACGGATCTATGAAAAAAGGGAAAATTACCGGGTTGCGACAAGTGGCACAACATGCAACGCGCCACTTGTTGCAACCTGGGAAGGTGGGAGTGATCTTTGCGAGGAGTACTCCTCAATTAGTGATTTTGGTTACATCGGACAGCCTAATCGGCAAAGGCAAATCCTAAACGGCGCTATGCAATCTGGCGCACACTCCCTCGGCCATGTGGGCTTTATACTTTACGGACCGCCTCTCTTTCGGGATACAAAAATGAACACAAGATTAATACAAGGTGAATACAAGATTTATATACAAGATGAATACAAGATGAATACACAGCTCAACAAATGAATAAACCATCATCCTATGAACAAAACTCAGCATACAACAAATGGTAGAAATTCTGTAGCATCTTACGAAGATGGCAGGACAATTCAAGAACTAGAACAATTCAAGTATGCCACCAGATAGAATGGAAGATTTTAGTTGAAATTGACCTAAAGATATTGGAACTTGTAGCTAGATACCAATTTGAAAGCAAATTTCATACTTAGAGAAAAATAGCGTGGCATTGCAGCTAGATACTAATTTGAAAGCAAGATTTGAACATGCTACAAAATTTCTACATGGTAACAATGGCATGACATGGATGTGCATGTAACACATGGCAAACATGCTTACTGAACTAATTCAAATGACCCCTAGATCAATGGCAATCATCATGATACAGTTGACAAGTATTAACAGATTTTCAGACAGTGACATTTGCATAGTGGCACAAAACATATTCAGGATGCAATCTTTGAGGCAAGTAAAATATATGCTACACAAGTTTTTCATGGAAACAAAGAGCATGACAAGCATGTACTAATTACCTCAACAAAACACCCTTAGAGCATCTCCAGCCGCGCCCCCAGGAAGGCCTCCCCAGGCAATTTATTTGCACCGGCGCCAAAAAAATGGCCCAGTCGCGCCCCTAGGACACCGAATTCCGCCGGCTCGGGCCGTTTTTGCGCCCGGCGCTCGAAGGCCGAACCCGGCGCACTGGGGGGAGGGGGGCTCGGGGGTTCTGGCGCAAGCGAACAGTGTTCCTGGGGCCACATTGACAGGCGAAAAGTCAAACCACCCGCCCAGATTCGCCCTCCCGCCCTCGCGCTCGGCCACCACCCTACACCACCCTGACGTTCCCGGCACCGACCACCGCCCGCCGCAGCTAGGTAGACCATCTCCAGCCTAGAAAAAGAAGGAGCGTCGCCGAGGCAGCCTCTTCGCCACCGCCCCGGCACCTTTTCCGGCGCTCCGTCCACGCAGGGCCTGTACGCCGGCGGGCTTGTGCCCACCTCGCCCACAAGGTGTTCGGTGAATTGCCTGGCCCGGCCATGGACTCCGAAGATGAGGAGGCGCTCGCAGCGTTGCTGGATGAGGAAGCGGAAGTCGACGTCCAGGAGTAGGAGCATCTCATGGTGCTCGCCGCCCTCACCGGCCTTCTCGCGAGCAGTGAGAAGCCGCGGCGGGGTGGCTCGGCGCTTGGGCAGGTGAAAGCAAAGAACCTACATCGTCTGGAAGGCTACTGCATGCTCTACTCGGACTACTTCGCCGACGCTCCATTGCACGGTGGGAAAACATTTCGGCGCAGTTATCGGATGAGCCGAAAGCTTTTCCTCCGGATTGTGAATTCCATCCGGGAGTTCGACAGCTACTTCAAGTGCAAGAAAGATTGCACCAGCACACTTGGATTCACCTCGATCCAGAAGTGCACGACAGCTATGAGGATGCTTGCATATGGAGCTCCCGGTGATTCACTCGACGACTATGGGCGCATGGCCGAGTCCACCATCATTGAGTGTTTCTACAAGTTCTGCAAGGCAATGGTGCAGAGTTTGGACAACAGTACTTGCGAACACCCAATGCGGAAGACACTGCTCGGATCCTAGCACAGAATGAAGCAAGAGGATTTCCTGGGATGCTTGGAAGCATCGACTGCATGCATTGGAAATGGAAGAACTGTCCATTTGCTTGGCAGGGGTTGTACAAAGGCGCCAAAGGCGGTTGCAGTGTGGTGCTTGAGGCAGTGGCCACACATGACCTCTGGATTTGGCACTCTTTCTTTGGGATGCCAGGAACTCACAATGACATCAACGTCCTACAGTGCTCCCTAGTCTTTGCCAAGCTTGTTGAAGGTCATTCTCCTCCGGAGAACTTCGAGGTCAATGGGCGGCAGTACAACAAGGGGTACTATCTAGCTGATGGCATCTATCCGAGATGGTCGACATTTGTGAAGACCATCTCAAACCCTGTGCTAGGAGGCAAGAACGCCTGGTTTGCGAAGATTCAGGAGGCTTGCAGGTAGGACTGCAAACGAGTTGAGATCGAGTGAGTTGGAGTTGGCTCAGCTCAGCTCATGTGAAAATTCATGTGAGCTCGAACTGAGTGAAGCTCATGATCGAGCTGTAAAACATGAATCGTGCTCAACTTGTAACGATCTCGAGTCGATCTCGAGCTAGTTTCGAGCTAAATGAGATGGTAAAAATTATAAATCGATTGATGAAAAACAAAAAAATTAAGGTGAATATACTGGGAACCTTTGACCCAAATACAGGATATTAAACACATAGTCGACCACGTGCCATAATTAGGTCAAATCTTCTCTGCACTTAATTCAGTTTCCATGTTCGTTGGTAAATAAAATGGAGACAAATTATGGACAACATATATGGTAATAGATTATCTTATTTTTATTTAATATATGGCATGATCATTTAACATAATAATATTCTGTCGAGCTATCGAGCTAAAATCGAGCGAGCCAACATTGGCTCAAGATCGGCTTGTTTCTCGGTCGAGCTACATAAAGTGTTCAAACTCAGCTTGTTTCTTTTCGAGTCGATCTCGAGTCGAGTCAAAAAACGAGTCGATCTCGAGCGGCTCACGAGCCTCGAGCTTTCCTTGCAGCCCTACTTGCAGGAAGGATGTCGAGCGGGCATTTGGTGTGCTCCAATCTCGATTTGCTGTTGTCCGGTACCCTGCTCAGACCTGGTCGAAAGATCAAATGTTGGAGATCATGACTTGCGGTGTCATCTTGCACAACATGATCATTGAGAGCGAGCAGGAAGAGCCAGCGTTTGACACTGAACCATATTACTTGTAGGGTCCTCTTGCCCAAGTTGATCACCAAATACCGGCAAACTGGACTGAGTACCTCAATATGCGTCAGGAGATCCGAGACCCACAGGTACATCAAGAACTACAACACGATCTGGTGGAAAACCTATGGAGGCTCAAGGGCGAGGCCGGGAATTGAGATGAAACTTGAGTTTTTATTTGTTAAACGATATAATTTTTAGTGAACTATTTGATTTATGTGGTGAAACAAGTCGAAAACACGCCGGACTATGTGAGGAGCTAATTGATTCTTATTTGTTTGTGAAAATTCACGCCGGAACCCGTCGAACCGCGCTGAATATTGGCCGATGCACGCAGTTATCAGGCCATTTCTGGACATATTTGGGCCGAAAGCTGGGCTGAATTCGGCGCCTGGGGGCGACCTGGGGGCAACGGCTGGGTGCCGAACCGCCCCCAGCGCCTATTTTATCACCGGCGCACCCCCAGGACGCTCTTTTTGGGCGCCCTGGGGGGCCGAACGGCTGGAGATGCTCTTACTTATCATGATTCAAAGATGCACAAAATTGTTGCAAACCTCAAGGCAAAATGCAAAGTATTAATACTGCCAATTCCAGATTTAGTGAAAAATGTCATGCCATGGCAGAAATGAATAGATAGCAAGTTTACAAGCTTGTAGCACTCACTATAGGTCCTAACATGGCATGAACTAAAATCTACCGGCAAGATGACATCAAAATGCTCCTAATTCATGTTCAAAGATTGCCCAAAAGATGCTTGCATTAAAACATACAAAAAAGACAAAATGAACTCTAATGCAAAAAAAAAGTTCTTTGATTTGTTTTAGTAAGCACTCAGCATATCTCAATTTTGGAGCACATCTCACATAGGTATTTAACGACATCTCAAATTGAAAAAAAGCTTGTTACTGTCAATTCATGTTAACCATGTAGATAAGAGTACCAACAACATCTTCTTGAAACCAAGAGTATGCATCTATTTATCTATTTATATATAAAAAGTACTTGATGGGTTAACCAGAGAAAAGAGAAATAGGCTAGAAATTACCACAAAAATTAGAATTATCCAACCATTAATTTAATAGACGAATTTTTATAGCCCTAAGATAAGATGTAAGTCAGAAAATTACCAACCTATGGCACTATAATTATACTGGAAGAAAACATTTCGCTCCCATCAGCCAAGGCAAATTAGGATGCTCCCTCGACAGAAAAAATAACCTGCGCTCAGTTGTAGAAGGAAAGAACACGCCACCCTAAAAAAAGAATGTGCGCTGATGGTTAAAGAAAATGGCACGCCCCGATCGGCTAGTAAAAAGACGTGTCCTGTTTGGTTCAAAATAAAGATATAGTCCCCTCAATAATAAATAAAATAAACTAAAGAGACGTGCGCTAATGCCTAGCTTTCTACAGGCATGCATGCATTTAGCTGAAAAAAGAACGTGAATGTGTGCCCTTTACATATGCATGGCAAGCCTGCAATACCGGGTCAAAAAAGTGTGATGTATGCGCGTATGTGTGCCCGCAAAAATTTCTCATGCCAAATCTAGCCCCAAACCTTCCTCTTCATCCCATTGCAGTGATCCTATCAGTCTGCCACTTTATCTGTTTGTTCACCCATTGTTGCCCAGATCTTCTCCACTCCGTTGTCGTACATCTTGATTGGAGATTTAGATGTTGGTATCAGTGGCATGGCAGCAAAGAGCTCGCATGGACATGATGAATTTATGTAGCTCCTCGCCTCATCTACGAGAAATTCATTGGCGGCCTCGGATCGACGTATAGTTGCATGAAGATGAAAATTTCTTAAACTACTCACTTTGTCGACTAGAAGTTCTTAGGCAGCCTCGTGGTTACATAGAGGTGCCAGAACAACCAACATTTTTGAGCTCCTTGCCTTCGGACGAGCAATTCATTTGCGGCCTTTTGCATGGTTGACATGTTGTAATGGAAAGCAAGGGGTAATTACCAGTACTGGACTTGCCAACACCTAAACTTGGAATGAATACTACTGAACAATAACCAATCCATGTGAAGTTCTGGGAGGGGAAGACTGAGTTTGGCGAGATAGACTGGACATGCAAATCAATGTTTCGATTAGTGTCATCTGTGCTACGGATGATGAGTGGGTGAGCCTAAATCCTTGAGATGTAAATTAGTTTCATATTTATTTTGTCTTCATATTGTTCTTTGAATTTTAACCGGGACCATTAATCTCACTCATGTAGACAACTTGATGTTAGATGCTGAACTCGGTGGTGCAGCTACGGCGGGCGGCTCAGGCTGGTGACCAAATGCGAGTGGGTTAGCCGGCTCCACATTGCTCTTACCCACCATCCGGCATCGGCAAGCTGGACCAATTCATTTGCACAAACATTGGTGCTTCAGATCCTGTCTGGTAAGAAATACTGAACTTGGCTAGACATAAAGCACATGTTGATTGAATAGTCTTCAACATTTTCCGTTTCCTTATCTATATGGTGCTTATTTATGGAGAGATGATACTGGGGATAGGCTTTTGCAGAAGAAGGAAAGCTTCGTGCCAGGATGGGTCTAAATTGATGACGAAAAATATTTGATCTTCTAACATGCCATTCAATTAATAAATCATAATTCAAATATTCTAATATGCTCTCATGCATAAACACGTGAGTAAGTTCGCCCCAAATATTCATTACATGCTTCTACAATTATTTGTATATATAGGCACGTCTAATTTCATGCTATTTCTTTTCATTACATTACTAGAGAAATTTTTAATCCCCCTGTATGTCCTTTGTATGTCTTAAATAGTCCATTTTGGACATCGGCACTGCTTAGAACAAGCAAAAAAGAATAACCGATTTATAATTGTAACATATTTGTGAAATCTAATGTTATTGTAATACTTTTAATAGTGACTTAATATGGAAGTATATTTTGGGGAAAATTGTGCATATCCTTTTCATGTTCCTAAGGATAACTTAAAAATGCCAAAAAAAAGAACTTTTAGAAAATTGGAGCAACTACTTGGTATATCATTTAATTTCACTTTTGTTGTGCATGGAATCTGATTTCACCTCTATCGATGCAAAATCATACTATTTAGTATGCGATCATGCCTTTTGCACATAGAAGCTCTACTTAACAAAGTTTGGTACCTTTTATTTTTTGAGAGCAAGTTGACCTTCATGCCATCAAATTTCTATGTGAGTGAACACAATCAAATTTTCCAAATGTGTGGTCAATATATGGCGCCCATCTATTGTTTCAGCTTTGATGGCTCAAATGTGGGGCTTTGTTTGATTGATTAATACCAAGGTTCCCTACTTGGTACTACTGATTAGTAAGAAACACTTTTTATTGTGTATGTTTTACAAAATAATTTTCACCAAAATATGTTTAAGCTATTTGTGTGACGTATAATGGTTGTATATAAAGTGGTGTCAAAGAAATGGAACCCATTATTAGACAGTAGTTGTTAAGCATTTAAACTCGAGCCAAAGAAAAATACAAATCAAAAAACTGTCTGGCGCAAAAATAAAGTCATAAATCATAACATAAATATCTATTGCATATTGAAGACACATTTTTTTCTAAACACTCAATTTTGCAACCAGAAATTGGTGAGTATAAAAGGTTACACAAACCCTACGATATAATGTTGCGGCTCTTCTTTTTGACATTACACGAATACTACTAAGTAGCTTATGATCTATACATCAGCTCACTTTATTGATCTAATACGATTTACAAATGATACATATGGTCATAATATGGTGTTCCATGGAAAAGAAAATATGACTGATTATGAAAAGTAACCAAACTTAACTAAGATGGAAATAGGACCATATTTGTGAATGTAATCACATTTCATTCCAATTTTACTTTATAAACAAATAAAAAATGTTCTATTTTAGAAACATTATAAAATTCTAGCCCGCGCATCGAGCGGGCCACTCTACTAGTTGTCACAAAACTAATGCAGCAACTCCTATTCTGCTTTCCATGATGACCAGTTCTAACTACAGTCAATATTAGGACATAAACCAATGAGATAGTCAGAACTTCTCCAGTCTTGTTCATCCATCCATCATCATCATAAACATAAACATGTGAGGAGGGAATCAAAATAACCAGACTTTCTGGTAGGCCTAATCAAACTTCAGATCATACACAGATACTGCTGGGGATTACAAGACCATGGTACAGGTGGATATTAGGCTAACCACAAACTTAGTTTCAGGCCATACAGTAGAGTTATTTTCAGCCTAACTAATCAAACTTCAGACCATAGACTAATTAGACTTTGGTAGTTACAACAAACTTACAACTTGAGTTTTTAGAGACAAATAATGCTTGACAGTAAAGAGCAAAAATTCCAGATTTGACAATAAAGTTCAAAATTTCAGACTTGGGCACGAGGAGGACCTGCACACTTGCAGAGTATTTGGGCACGAGGAGCACCTGGATGTGGAGGAGTTGCCTGTGATGCGGCGGC
>NC_041385.1:826887874-826906421 GCF_002162155.2 Triticum dicoccoides
CACTAGTGCAGAACCAGCCTTTAGTGCCGGTTCGTGACGGCCTTTAGTGCCGGTTCGCCAACCGGCACTAAAGAGTGGGGACTAAAGGTCCCCCCCTTTAGTACCGGTTCGTCATGAACCAGCGCTAAAGTGCAAACACGTGGCACGAGTCAGGCCCGGGTGCGCGTAGGGCTTTAGTACCGGTTGGTAACACCAACCGGTACTAAATGTTTGGGTGTTTTTTTAATTTTTCCTTTAGTTTTGTGTTTTCAATTTAATTTGGTGATTGTTTTACATTATAATGAGTTGTTAAATCATTAGGTGAAAGTACCACGGATTAGTTTCGATTGGAGGATCTAGCTAGCTAGCTAAGTGATCAAGTATATGCCATATCCATATTATACTTGATCACTTAATTAGGTAATCAAGTATAATATATATGGATATGGCATATATATACATGATCACTTAGCTAGGATCCATCCAGCTGAAACTAATCTGTGGTTTCTTTCATTAAATGATATAATAACTCATCATCATCATTATATTAATATAAAAACTCTTGCATCATATCATCAACATGAGTATATATATACTCTAGCTAGCTAGCTAAAAATGATCGTAGTCGCCATTATCACTATTTAATCATCAGAGTCATTACCGCTATCTAATCACCACCAATAGTAGCTTAAAGAAGAAACATTCACTTGTACTAGAAGCAAAAATATCATCGAGTTCAACATGATTGTCATGATATTATAAGCGTTCATATATAACACCACAAAAGCAAATCACTCTTTGAGATTAAGTTCAGAACGAAGAACACGGACATGAAAGGACAAGTACTAAGAGCAGCATGAACTAGCTAAATCACTCCTGCTGGCTACTCTCTCTCTGGTAAAATAGCATAGAACATGTATAGCTCTCCTGATTCATCATACTGGAGCATGCAGATGAACCTGTCTCCTAATAGTGGGCTGCGCTTCTCATTACTGCCCCTAGTACTTCTCTGTGATTGTTAACAATTTTCCTCCAATCTTTCACTATTAAGCATTCATCGCTTCTAGAAATCATGAATGCATTCATGTGCAATGCAGGATATCTTGGTCGTAAGCTAACAATTGACATGCGACCTTTAGTCTCGATCCCCTGAGGCACAACTGTCATTGGGAGTCTCTACTGAAGAACATCGTATAGTACTTAATTAATATACTTAACAATGAAAGTTCAGCAAAAAAAATATGTATGCAAAAGATACACTAAGGACAAATACTAAAAATCTTACCATCATTCCTAAATAGATGTGACCGTAGTTCAATACCATCACTATTGGTCGCACATTTTGAGTACTAACATTTCTAATTGCAGGAAGAAAATTTGTCTTGACAGTATGAAGATCCTCAAGCCATGAAACATAATGACTTATCTCCTCACAGTTTAGTTCAGCTCCGAGACAGTAGTAGGTCCTGTCTACCAAGCGCCGGACATGTTTGCTTGAATGGAAATAAGCTCTCAATAGAAATTTGTTGTCAATTATTTTTGAATAAGCAATATCAAAGAAAAAAATATAGTTGAGAAGAACTCACATAATGGTAGAACTGGAGGCGTCTGCACATCGACCCATATGTCTCTATTACTTTCAATTGTTGGGGAACGTAGCAGAAATTCAAAATTTTCCTACGTGTCACCAAGATTTATCTATGGAGAAACCAGCAACGAGGGGAAGGAGAGTGCATCTACATACCCTTGTAGATCGCTAAGCGGAAGCGTTCAAGAGAACGGGGTTGAAGGAGTCATACTCGTTGTGATTCAAATCACCGGAGATCCTAGTGCCGAACGGACGGCACCTCCGCGTTCAACACACGTACAGCCCGGTGACGTCTCCCATGCCTTGATCCAGCAAGGAGAGAGGGAGAGGTTGAGGAAGACTCCATCCAGCAGCAGCACAACGGCATGGTGGTGGTGGAGGAGCGTGGCTAGAAGAGGAGGAAGAAGAGACGCAGGGCTGCACCAACGAGAGATCGAATCGCCTGTTATGGGCAGCCCTATGCCTCACTATTTATAGGGGAGAGGGAGGAGGGTGCGCCCCCCTCTAGGGTTCCCACCCCTAGGGGGGGCGGCAGCCCTAGATGGCAAAGGGGGTGGCGGCCAAGAGGGGAGAGGAGAGGGAGGCGCACCAATATGGGCCCTAAGGCCCATATCCCCTTAGGGTTTGCCCCCTTTCCACCTCTTAGGCGCCATGGGCCCTTGTGGGAGGCGCACCAGCCCACTAAGGGGCTGGTCCCTCACCACTCTTGGCCCATTCAAGCCTCCGGGGTTGGTGGCCCCACTTGGTGGACCCCCGAGACCCTCCCGGTGGTCCCGGTACGTTACCGATAAACCCCGAAACTCTTTCGGTGACCAAAACAGGACTTCCCATATATAAATCTTTACCTACGGACCATTCCGGAACTCCTCGTGACGTCCGGGATCTCATCCGGGACTCCGAACAACATTCGGTAACCACATACAAACTTCCTTTATAACCCTAGCGTCATCGAACCTTAAGTGTGTAGACCCTACGGGTTCGGGAGACATGCAGACATGACCGAGACGTTCTCCGGTCAATAACCAATAGCGGGATCTGGATACCCATGTTGGCTCCCACATGTTCCACGATGATCTCATCGGATGAACCACGATGTCAAGGACTTAATCAATCCCGTATGCAATTCCCTTTGTCTAACGGTATTTTACTTGCCCGAGATTCGATCGTCGGTATACCGATACCTTGTTCAATCTCGTTACCGGCAAGTCTCTTTACTCGTTCCGTAACACATCATCCCGTGATCAACCCCTTGGTCACATTGTGCACATTATGATGATGTCCTACCGAGTGGGCCCAGAGATACCTCTCCGTTTACACGGAGTGACAAATCCCAGTCTCGATTCGTGCCAACCCAACAAACACTTTCAGAGATACCTGTAATGCACCTTTATAGCCACCCAGTTACGTTGTGACGTTTGATACACCCAAAGCATTCCTACGGTATCCGGGAGTTGCACAATCTCATGATCTAAGGAAAAGATACTTGACATTAGAAAAGCTTTAGCATACGAACTACACGATCTTTGTGCTAGGCTTAGGATTGGGTCCTGTCCATCACATCATTCTCCTAATGATGTGATCCTGTTATCAACGACATCCAATGTCCATAGCCAGGAAACCATGACTATCTGTTGATCACAACGAGCTAGTCAACTAGAGGCTCACTAGGGACATATTGTGGTCTATGTATTCACACGTGTATTACGATTTCCGGATAATACAGTTATAGCATGAATAAAAGACAATTATCATGAACAAGGAAATATAATAATACTTTTATTATTGCCTCTAGGGCATATTTCCAACAGTCTCCCACTTGCACTAGAGTCAATAATCTAGTTCACATCGCCATGTGATTAACACTGACAGGTCACATCGCCATGTGATCAACATCCAAAGAGTTTACTAGTGTCATTAAACTAGTTCACATCATCATGTGATTAAGACTCAATGAGTTCTGGGGTTTGATCATGTTTTTCTTGTGAGAGAGGTTTTAGTCAACGGGTCTGCAACAATCAGATCCGTATGTGCTTTACAAATCACTATGTCATCTCCTAGATGCAGCTACCACGTTCTATTTGGAGCCATTCCAAATAACTGTTCCACTTGGAGCTATTCTAAATTGTTGCCCCATTATACGTATCCGGTATCTCTACTCAGAGCTATCCGGATAGGTGTTAAGCTTGCATCGACGTAACCTTTACGACGAACTCTTTTACCACCTCCATAATCGAGAAAATTCCTTAGTCCACTAGTTACTAAGGATAACTTTGACCGCTGTCTGTGATCCATTCTTGGATCACTCTTGTACCCCTTGACTAACTCATGGCAAGGCACACTTCAGGTGCGGTACACAACATAGCATACTGTAGAGCCTATGTCTTAAGCATAGGAGACGACCTTCGTCCTTTCTCTCTATTCTGCCATGGTCGAGCTTTAAGTCTGAACTTCGTACCTTACAACTCAGGCAAGAACTTCTTCTTTGACTGATCCATCTTGAATACCTTCAAGATCATGTCAAGGTATGTGCTCATTTGAAAGTACCATTAAGCGTTTTGATCCATCCTCATAGATCTTGATGCTCAATGTTCAAGTAGCTTATTCCAGGTTTTCTATTGAAAAACACTTTTCAAACAACCCTATATGCTTTACAGAAAATTCTACATCATTTCTGATCAACAATATGTCAACAACATATACTGATCAGAAATTCTATAGTGCTCCCACTCACTTCTTTGGAAATACAAGTTTCTCATAAACTTTGCATAAACCTAAAATCTTTGATCATCTTATCAAAGTGCATATTCCAACTCCGAGATGCTTACTCCAGTCCATAGAAGGATCGCTGGAGCTAGCATACCTTTTAGCATCCTTAGGATCGACAAAACCTTTTTGATTGTATCGCATACAACCTTTCCTTACGAAAACTGTTAAGGAAACTCGTTTTGACATCCATGTGCCAGATTTCATAAATGCAGCTAATGCTAACATGAATCTGACGAACTTAAGCATCGCTACGGATGAGAAAATCTCATCGTAGTCAACTCCTTGAACTTGTGAAAAACTCTTCGCCACAAGTCGAGCTTCGTAGATGGTGACATTACCGTTCACGTCCGTCTTCTTCTTAAAGATCCATTTATCTCAATGGCTTGCCGATCATCGGGCAAGTCCACCAAAGTCCATGCTTTGTTCTGATACATGGATCCTATCTCGGATTCCATGGTTTCTAACCATTTGTCGGAATTTGGGCCCACCATCGCTTCTCCATAGCTCGTAGGTTCATTGTTGTCTTGCAACATGACCTTTAAGACAGGATCACCGTACCAATCTGAAGCAGTACGCATCCTTGTCGTCCTACGAGGTTCGGTAGTGACTTGATCTGAAGTTTCATGATCACTATCATAAGCTTCTACTTCAATTGGTGTAGGTGCCGCAGGAAGAACTTCCTGTGCCCTGCTACACACTAGTTGAAGAGATGGTTCAATAACCACATCAAGTCTCCACCATCCTCCCACTCAACTTTTTCAAGAGAAACCTTTCCTCGAGAAAGGACCCGATTCAAGAAACAATTGCTTTCGGATTTGAATTAGGAGGTATACCCAACTATTTTGGGTGTCCTATGAAGATGCACTTTATCCGCTTCGGGTTCGAGCTTATCAACCTGAAACTTTTTCACATAAGCATCGCAGCCGCAAACCTTTAAGAAATGACAGCATAGGTTTCTCTAAACCAGTGTCATCTCAACGGAATTACGTGGTATCCTATTAAAGTGAGTGCGGGTGTCTCTAATGCCTAACCCATGAACAATAGTGGTAATTCGATAAGAGACATCATGGTACGCACCATATCCAATAGGGTGCAACTATGATGTTCGGACACACCATCACACTATGGTGTTCCAGGCGGTATTAATTGCGAAACAATTTCCACAATGTCTTAATTGTGTGCCAAAACTCGTAACTCAGATATTCATCTCTATGATCAAATCATAGACATTTTATCCTCTTGTCACAATGATCTTCTACTTCACTCTGAAATTACTTGAACCATTCAATAATTCATACTTGTGTTTCATCAAGAAAATATTCTCAACATCTACTCGAATCATCTGTGAAGTAAGAACATAATGATATTCACTGCATGCCTCAGCACTCATTGGACTGCACACATCAAAATGTGTTACTTCCAACAAGTTGCTATCTTGTTCCATCTTACTGAAAACGAGGCTCTTTAGTCATCCTGCCCATGTGGTATGATTCGCATGTCTCAAGTGATTCAAAATCAAGTGAGTCCAAATGGTCCATCTGCATGGAGTTTCTTCATGCGTATACACCAATAGACATGGTTCGCATGTCTTCAAACTTTTCAAAAACGAGTGAGTCCAAAGATCCATCAACATGGAGCTCCTTCATGCGTTTTACACCAATATGACTTACATGGCAGTGCCACGAGTAAGTGGTACTATCATTACTATCTTATATCTTTTGGCATGAAAATGTGTATCACTACGATCGAGATTCAATAAACCATTCGTTTCAGGTGCAAGACCATTGAAGGTATTATTCAAATAAACATAGTGACCATTACTCTCCTTAAATGAATAAGCCTATTGCGATAGACATAATCCAATCATGTCTATGCTCAACGCAAACACCAAATCTCGATGGTAGGGGGAGCGTGCGATGCTTGATCACATCAACCTTGGAAATACTTCCAACACATATCGTCAGCTCACCTTTAGCTAGTCTTCGTTTATTCCGTAGCTCTTTTATTTCGAGTTACTAACACTTAGCAACCGAACCGGTATCTTATACCCTGGTGCTACTAGGAGTACTAGTAAAGTACACATTAACATAATGTATATCCAATATACTTCTATCGACCTTGCCAGCCTTCTCATCTACCAAGTATCTAGGGTAATTCTGCTCCAGTGGTTGTTCCCCTTATTACAGGAGCACTCAGTCTCGGGTTTGGGTTCAACCTTGGGTTTCTTCACTAGAGCAGCAGCTGATTTGCCGTTTCATGAAGTATCCCTTCTTGCCCTTGCCCTTCTTGAAACTAGTGGTTTCACCAACCATCAATAATTGATGCTCCTTCTTGATTTCTACTTTCACGATGTCAAACAACGTGAATACTTCAAGGATCAACATCTCTATCCTTGATATGTTATAGTTCATCACGAAGCTCTAGCAGCTTGGTGGCAATGACTTTGGAGAAACATCACTATCTCATCTGGAAGGTCAACTCCCACTTGATTCAAGTGATTGTTGTACTCAGACAATCTGAGCACAAGCTCAATGATTGAGCTTTTCTCCCTTAGTTTGCTGGCTAAGAAAATCGTCAGAGGTCTCATACCTCTTGACGTGGGCATGAGCCTGAAATCTCAATTTCAGCCCTCGAAACATCTCATATGTTCCGCGACATTTTGAAAACGTCTTTGGTGCCTCAACTCTAAACCGTTTAACTGAACTATCACGTAGTTATCAAAACGTGTATGTCTGATGTTCGCAACATCCACAAACGACGTTTGGGGTTCAGCACACTGAGCGTTGCATTAAGGACATAAGCTTTCTACTGTCCGCATAATCGCTACTATCAACTTTCAACTATAATTTCTCTAGGAACATATCTTAAAAGTGGAACTAAAGCGCGAGCTTACGACATAATTTGCAAAGATCTTTTGACTATGTTCAGGATAATTAAGTTCATCTTATGAACTCCCACTCAGATAGACATCCCTCTGGTCATCTAAGTGATTACATGATCCGAGTCAACTAGGCCATGTCCGATCATCACGTGAGACGGACTAGTCATCATCGGTGAACATCTTCATGTTGATCGTATCTACCATACGACTCATGCTCGACCTTTCGGTCTCCGTGTTCCGAGGACATGTCTGTACATGCTAGGCTCGTCAAGTTAACCCTAAGTGTTTTCGCTGTGTAAAACTGTCTTACACCCGTTGTATGTGAACGTAAGAATCCATCACACCCGATCATCACGTGGTGCTTAGAAGTGACGAACTGTAGCAACGGTGCACAGTTAGGGGAGAACACTTATTGAAATTTTGTAAGGGATCATCTTATTAGTACCGTCGTCCTAAGTAAACAAGATGCATAAACATGATAAACATCACATGCAATCAAATAGTGACATGATATGTCCAATATCATTTTGCTCCTTTTGATCTCCATCTTCAGGGCTCCATGATCATCATCGTCACCGGCATGACACCATGATCTCCATCATCATGATCTCCATCATCGTGTCTTCATGAAGTTGTCTCGCCAACTATTACTTCTACTACTATGGCTACCAGTTAGCAATAAAGTAAAGTAATTACATGGCGTTGTTCAATGACAGCAGGTCATACAATAAATAAAGACAACTCCTATGGCTCCTGCCGGTTGTCATACTCATCGACATGCAAGTCGTGAATCCTATTACAAGAACATGATCAATCTCATACATCACATATCATTCATCACATTCTTCTTGGCCATATCACATCACATAGCATACCCTGCAAAAACAAGTTAGACGTCCTCTAATTGTTGTTTGCATGTTTTACATGGCTGCTATGGGTTTCTAGCAAGAACGTTTCTTACCTACGCAATACCACAACGTGATATGCCAATTGCTATTTACCCTTCATAAGGACCCTTTTCATCGAATCCGTTCCGACTAAAGTGGGAGAGACTGGCACCCGCTAGCCACCTTATGCACCAAGTGCATGTCAATCGGTGGAACCTGTCTCACGTAAGAGTACCTGTAAGGTCGGTCCGGGCCGCTTCATCCCACAATACCGTCGAAACAAGATTGGAATAGTAACGGTAAGCATATTGAACAAAATCAACGCCCACAACTACTTTGTGTTCTACTCGTGCAAAGAATCTACGCAATAGACCTAGCTCATGATGCCACTGTTGGGGAACGTAGCAGAAATTCAAAATTTTCCTACGTGTCACCAAGATCTATCTATGGAGAAACCAGCAACGAGGGGAAGGAGAGTGCATCTACATACCCTTGTAGATCGCTAAGCGGAAGCGTTCAAGAGAACGGGGTTGAAGGAGTCGTACTCGTCGTGATTCAAATCACCGGAGATCCTAGTGCCGAACGGACGGCACCTCCGCGTTCAACACACGTACAGCCCGGTGACGTCTCCCATGCCTTGATCCAGCAAGGAGAGAGGGAGAGGTTGAGGAAGACTCCATCCAGCAGCAGCACAACGGCGTGGTGGTGGTGGAGGAGCGTGGCTAGAAGAGGAGGAAGAAGAGACGCAGGGCTGCACCAACGAGAGATCGAATCGCCTGTTATGGGCAGCCCTATGCCTCACTATTTATAGGGGAGAGGGAGGAGGGTGCGCCCCCCTCTAGGGTTCCCACCCCTAGGGGGGGCGGCAGCCCTAGATGGCAAAGGGGGTGGCGGCCAAGAGGGGAGAGGAGAGGGAGGCGCACCAATATGGGCCCTAAGGCCCATATCCCCTTAGGGTTTGCCCCCTTTCCACCTCTTAGGCGCCATGGGCCCTTGTGGGAGGCGCACCAGCCCACTAAGGGGCTGGTCCCTCACCACTCTTGGCCCATGCAAGCCTCCGGGGTTGGTGGCCCCACTTGGTGGACCCCCGAGACCCTCCCGGTGGTCCCGGTACGTTACCGATAAACCCCGAAACTCTTTCGGTGACCAAAACAGGACTTCCCATATATAAATCTTTACCTCCGGACCATTCCGGAACTCCTCGTGACGTCCGGGATCTCATCCGGGACTCCGAACAACATTCGGTAACCACATACAAACTTCCTTTATAACCCTAGCGTCATCGAACCTTAAGTGTGTAGACCCTACGGGTTCGGGAGACATGCAGACATGACCGAGACGTTCTCCGGTCAATAACCAATAGCGGGATCTGGATACCCATGTTGGCTCCCACATGTTCCACGATGATCTCATCGGATGAACCACGATGTCAAGGACTTAATCAATCCCGTATGCAATTCCCTTTGTCTAACGGTATTTTACTTGCCCGAGATTCGATCGTCAGTATACCGATACCTTGTTCAATCTCGTTACCGGCAAGTCTCTTTACTCGTTCCGTAACACATCATCCCGTGATCAACCCCTTGGTCACATTGTGCACATTATGATGATGTCCTACCGAGTGGGCCCAGAGATACCTCTCCGTTTACACGGAGTGACAAATCCCAGTCTCGATTCGTGCCAACCCAACAAACACTTTCAGAGATACCTGTAATGCACCTTTATAGCCACCCAGTTACGTTGTGACGTTTGATACACCCAAAGCATTCCTACGGTATCCGGGAGTTGCACAATCTCATGATCTAAGGAAAAGATACTTGACATTAGAAAAGCTTTAGCATACGAACTACACGATCTTTGTGCTAGGCTTAGGATTGGGTCCTGTCCATCACATCATTCTCCTAATGATGTGATCCTGTTATCAACGACATCCAATGTCCATAGCCAGGAAACCATGACTATCTGTTGATCACAACGAGCTAGTCAACTAGAGGCTCACTAGGGACATATTGTGGTCTATGTATTCACACGTGTATTACGATTTCCGGATAATACAGTTATAGCATGAATAAAAGACAATTATCATGAACAAGGAAATATAATAATACTTTTATTATTGCCTCTAGGGCATATTTCCAACAGTCTCCCACTTGCACTAGAGTCAATAATCTAGTTCACATCGCCATGTGATTAACACTGACAGGTCACATCGCCATGTGATCAACATCCAAAGAGTTTACTAGTGTCATTAAACTAGTTCACATCATCATGTGATTAAGACTCAATGAGTTCTGGGGTTTGATCATGTTTTTCTTGTGAGAGAGGTTTTAGTCAACGGGTCTGCAACAATCAGATCCGTATGTGCTTTACAAATCACTATGTCATCTCCTAGATGCAGCTACCACGTTCTATTTGGAGCCATTCCAAATAACTGTTCCACTTGGAGCTATTCTAAATTGTTGCCCCATTATACGTATCCGGTATCTCTACTCAGAGCTATCCGGATAGGTGTTAAGCTTGCATCGACGTAACCTTTACGACGAACTCTTTTACCACCTCCATAATCGAGAAAATTCCTTAGTCCACTAGTTACTAAGGATAACTTTGACCGCTGTCTGTGATCCATTCTTGGATCACTCTTGTACCCCTTGACTAACTCATGGCAAGGCACACTTCAGGTGCGGTACACAGCATAGCATACTGTAGAGCCTATGTCTTAAGCATAGGAGACGACCTTCGTCCTTTCTCTCTATTCTGCCATGGTCGAGCTTTAAGTCTGAACTTCATACCTTACAACTCAGGCAAGAACTTCTTCTTTGACTGATCCATCTTGAATACCTTCAAGATCATGTCAAGGTATGTGCTCATTTGAAAGTACCATTAAGCGTTTTGATCCATCCTCATAGATCTTGATGCTCAATGTTCAAGTAGCTTATTCCAGGTTTTCTATTGAAAAACACTTTTCAAACAACCCTATATGCTTTACAGAAAATTCTACATCATTTCTGATCAACAATATGTCAACAACATATACTCATCAGAAATTCTATAGTGCTCCCACTCACTTCTTTGGAAATACAAGTTTCTCATAAACTTTGCATAAACCTAAAATCTTTGATCATCTTATCAAAGTGCATATTCCAACTCCGAGATGCTTACTCCAGTCCATAGAAGGATCGCTGGAGCTAGCATACCTTTTAGCATCCTTAGGATCGACAAAACCTTTTTGATTGTATCGCATACAACCTTTCCTTACGAAAACTGTTAAGGAAACTCGTTTTGACATCCATGTGCCAGATTTCATAAATGCAGCTAATGCTAACATGAATCCGACGAACTTAAGCATCGCTACGGATGAGAAAATCTCATCGTAGTCAACTCCTTGAACTTGTGAAAAACTCTTCGCCACAAGTCGAGCTTCGTAGATGGTGACATTACCGTTCACGTCCGTCTTCTTCTTAAAGATCCATTTATCTCAATGGCTTGCCGATCATCGGGCAAGTCCACCAAAGTCCATGCTTTGTTCTGATACATGGATCCTATCTCGGATTCCATGGTTTCTAACCATTTGTCGGAATTTGGGCCCACCATCGCTTCTCCATAGCTCGTAGGTTCATTGTTGTCTTGCAACATGACCTTTAAGACAGGATCACCGTACCAATCTGAAGCAGTACGCATCCTTGTCGTCCTACGAGGTTCGGTAGTGACTTGATCTGAAGTTTCATGATCACTATCATAAGCTTCTACTTCAATTGGTGTAGGTGCCGCAGGAAGAACTTCCTGTGCCCTGCTACACACTAGTTGAAGAGATGGTTCAATAACCACATCAAGTCTCCACCATCCTCCCACTCAACTTTTTCAAGAGAAACCTTTCCTCGAGAAAGGACCCGATTCAAGAAACAATTGCTTTCGGATTTGAATTAGGAGGTATACCCAACTATTTTGGGTGTCCTATGAAGATGCACTTTATCCGCTTCGGGTTCGAGCTTATCAACCTGAAACTTTTTCACATAAGCATCGCAGCCGCAAACCTTTAAGAAATGACAGCATAGGTTTCTCTAAACCAGTGTCATCTCAACGGAATTACGTGGTATCCTATTAAAGTGAGTGCGGGTGTCTCTAATGCCTAACCCATGAACAATAGTGGTAATTCGATAAGAGACATCATGGTACGCACCATATCCAATAGGGTGCAACTATGATGTTCGGACACACCATCACACTATGGTGTTCCAGGCGGTATTAATTGCGAAACAATTTCCACAATGTCTTAATTGTGTGCCAAAACTCGTAACTCAGATATTCATCTCTATGATCAAATCATAGACATTTTATCCTCTTGTCACAATGATCTTCTACTTCACTCTGAAATTACTTGAACCATTCAATAATTCATACTTGTGTTTCATCAAGAAAATATTCTCAACATCTACTCGAATCATCTGTGAAGTAAGAACATAATGATATTCACTGCATGCCTCAGCACTCATTGGACTGCACACATCAAAATGTGTTACTTCCAACAAGTTGCTATCTTGTTCCATCTTACTGAAAACGAGGCTCTTTAGTCATCCTGCCCATGTGGTATGATTCGCATGTCTCAAGTGATTCAAAATCAAGTGAGTCCAAATGGTCCATCTGCATGGAGTTTCTTCATGCGTATACACCAATAGACATGGTTCGCATGTCTTCAAACTTTTCAAAAACGAGTGAGTCCAAAGATCCATCAACATGGAGCTCCTTCATGCGTTTTACACCAATATGACTTACATGGCAGTGCCACGAGTAAGTGGTACTATCATTACTATCTTATATCTTTTGGCATGAAAATGTGTATCACTACGATCGAGATTCAATAAACCATTCGTTTCAGGTGCAAGACCATTGAAGGTATTATTCAAATAAACATAGTGACCATTACTCTCCTTAAATGAATAAGCCTATTGCGATAGACATAATCCAATCATGTCTATGCTCAACGCAAACACCAAATCTCGATGGTAGGGGGAGCGTGCGATGCTTGATCACATCAACCTTGGAAATACTTCCAACACATATCGTCAGCTCACCTTTAGCTAGTCTTCGTTTATTCCGTAGCTCTTTTATTTCGAGTTACTAACACTTAGCAACCGAACCGGTATCTTATACCCTGGTGCTACTAGGAGTACTAGTAAAGTACACATTAACATAATGTATATCCAATATACTTCTATCGACCTTGCCAGCCTTCTCATCTACCAAGTATCTAGGGTAATTCTGCTCCAGTGGTTGTTCCCCTTATTACAGGAGCACTCAGTCTCGGGTTTGGGTTCAACCTTGGGTTTCTTCACTAGAGCAGCAGCTGATTTGCCGTTTCATGAAGTATCCCTTCTTGCCCTTGCCCTTCTTGAAACTAGTGGTTTCACCAACCATCAATAATTGATGCTCCTTCTTGATTTCTACTTTCACGATGTCAAACAACGTGAATACTTCAAGGATCAACATCTCTATCCTTGATATGTTATAGTTCATCACGAAGCTCTAGCAGCTTGGTGGCAATGACTTTGGAGAAACATCACTATCTCATCTGGAAGGTCAACTCCCACTTGATTCAAGTGATTGTTGTACTCAGACAATCTGAGCACAAGCTCAATGATTGAGCTTTTCTCCCTTAGTTTGCTGGCTAAGAAAATCGTCAGAGGTCTCATACCTCTTGACGTGGGCATGAGCCTGAAATCTCAATTTCAGCCCTCGAAACATCTCATATGTTCCGCGACATTTTGAAAACGTCTTTGGTGCCTCAACTCTAAACCGTTTAACTGAACTATCACGTAGTTATCAAAACGTGTATGTCTGATGTTCGCAACATCCACAAACGACGTTTGGGGTTCAGCACACTGAGCGTTGCATTAAGGACATAAGCTTTCTACTGTCCGCATAATCGCTACTATCAACTTTCAACTATAATTTCTCTAGGAACATATCTTAAAAGTGGAACTAAAGCGCGAGCTTACGACATAATTTGCAAAGATCTTTTGACTATGTTCAGGATAATTAAGTTCATCTTATGAACTCCCACTCAGATAGACATCCCTCTGGTCATCTAAGTGATTACATGATCCGAGTCAACTAGGCCATGTCCGATCATCACGTGAGACGGACTAGTCATCATCGGTGAACATCTTCATGTTGATCGTATCTACCATACGACTCATGCTCGACCTTTCGGTCTCCGTGTTCCGAGGACATGTCTGTACATGCTAGGCTCGTCAAGTTAACCCTAAGTGTTTTCGCTGTGTAAAACTGTCTTACACCCGTTGTATGTGAACGTAAGAATCCATCACACCCGATCATCACGTGGTGCTTAGAAGTGACGAACTGTAGCAACGGTGCACAGTTAGGGGAGAACACTTATTGAAATTTTGTAAGGGATCATCTTATTAGTACCGTCGTCCTAAGTAAACAAGATGCATAAACATGATAAACATCACATGCAATCAAATAGTGACATGATATGTCCAATATCATTTTGCTCCTTTTGATCTCCATCTTCAGGGCTCCATGATCATCATCGTCACCGGCATGACACCATGATCTCCATCATCATGATCTCCATCATCGTGTCTTCATGAAGTTGTCTCGCCAACTATTACTTCTACTACTATGGCTACCAGTTAGCAATAAAGTAAAGTAATTACATGGCGTTGTTCAATGACAGCAGGTCATACAATAAATAAAGACAACTCCTATGGCTCCTGCCGGTTGTCATACTCATCGACATGCAAGTCGTGAATCCTATTACAAGAACATGATCAATCTCATACATCACATATCATTCATCACATTCTTCTTGGCCATATCACATCACATAGCATACCCTGCAAAAACAAGTTAGACGTCCTCTAATTGTTGTTTGCATGTTTTACATGGCTGCTATGGGTTTCTAGCAAGAACGTTTCTTACCTACGCAATACCACAACGTGATATGCCAATTGCTATTTACCCTTCATAAGGACCCTTTTCATCGAATCCGTTCCGACTAAAGTGGGAGAGACTGGCACCCGCTAGCCACCTTATGCACCAAGTGCATGTCAATCGGTGGAACCTGTCTCACGTAAGAGTACCTGTAAGGTCGGTCCGGGCCGCTTCATCCCACAATACCGTCGAAACAAGATTGGAATAGTAACGGTAAGCATATTGAACAAAATCAACGCCCACAACTACTTTGTGTTCTACTCGTGCAAAGAATCTACGCAATAGACCTAGCTCATGATGCCACTGTTGGGGAACGTAGCAGAAATTCAAAATTTTCCTACGTGTCACCAAGATCTATCTATGGAGAAACCAGCAACGAGGGGAAGGAGAGTGCATCTACATACCCTTGTAGATCGCTAAGCGGAAGCGTTCAAGAGAACGGGGTTGAAGGAGTCGTACTCGTCGTGATTCAAATCACCGGAGATCCTAGTGCCGAACGGACGGCACCTCCGCGTTCAACACACGTACAGCCCGGTGACGTCTCCCATGCCTTGATCCAGCAAGGAGAGAGGGAGAGGTTGAGGAAGACTCCATCCAGCAGCAGCACAACGGCGTGGTGGTGGTGGAGTAGCGTGGCTAGAAGAGGAGGAAGAAGAGACGCAGGGCTGCACCAACGAGAGATCGAATCGCCTGTTATGGGCAGCCCTATGCCTCACTATTTATAGGGGAGAGGGAGGAGGGTGCGCCCCCCTCTAGGGTTCCCACCCCTAGGGGGGGGGCGGCAGCCCTAGATGGCAAAGGGGGTGGCAGCCTAGAGGGGAGAGGAGAGGGAGGCGCACCAATATGGGCCCTAAGGCCCATATCCCCTTAGGGTTTGCCCCCTTTCCACCTCTTAGGCGCCATGGGCCCTTGTGGGAGGCGCACCAGCCCACTAAGGGGCTGGTCCCTCACCACTCTTGGCCCATGCAAGTCTCCAGGGTTGGTGGCCCCACTTGGTGGACCCCCGGGACCCTCCCGGTGGTCCCGGTACGTTACCGATAAACCCCGAAACTCTTCCGGTGACCAAAACATGACTTTCCATATATAAATCTTTACCTCCGGACCATTCCGGAACTCCTCGTGACTTCCGGGATCTCATCCGGGACTCCAAACAACATTCGGTAACCACATACAAACTTCCTTTATAACCCTAGCGTCATCGAACCTTAAGTGTGTAGACCCTACGGGTTCGGGAGACATGCAGACATGACCGAGACGTTCTCCGATCAATAACCAACAGCGGGATCTGGATACCCATGTTGGCTCCCACATGTTCGACGATGATCTCATCGGATGAACCACGATGTCAAGGACTTAATCAATCCCGTATGCAATTCCCTTTGTCTAACGGTATTTTACTTGCCCGAGATTCGATCGTCGGTATACCGATACCTTGTTCAATCTCGTTACCGGCAAGTCTATTTACTCGTTCCGTAACACATCATCCCGTGATCAACCCCTTGGTCACATTGTGCACATTATGATGATGTCCTACCGAGTGCGCCCAGAGATACCTCTCCGTTTACACGGAGTGACAAATCCCAGTCTCGATTCGTGCCAACCCAACAGACACTTTCGGAGATACCTGTAATGCACCTTTATAGCCACCCAGTTACGTTGTGACGTTTGATACACCCAAAGCATTCCTACGGTATCCGGGAGTTGCACAATCTCATGGTCTAAGGAAAAGATACTTGACATTAGAAAAGCTTTAGCATACGAACTACACGATCTTTGTGCTAGGCTTAGGATTGGGTCTTGTCCATCACATCATTCTCCTAATGATGTGCGTTATCAACGACATCCAATGTCCATAGCCAGGAAACCATGACTATCTATTGATCACAACGAGCTAGTCAACTAGAGACTCACTAGGGACATATTGTGGTCTATGTATTCACACGTGTATTACGATTTCCGGATAATACAGTTATAGCATGAATAAAAGACAATTATCATGAACAAGGACTTATCTCCTCGCAGTTTAGTTCAGCTCCGGGACAGTAGTAGGTCCTGTCTACCAAGCGCCGGACATGTTTGCTTGAATGGAAATAAGCTCTCAATAGAAATTCGTTGTCAATTATTTTTGAATAAGCAATATGAAAGACAAAAATATAGTTGAGAAGAACTCACATAATGGTAGAACTGGAGGCGTCTGCACATCGACCCATATGTCTCTATTACCTTCAATATCATCTTCCGGACGAATATCAAAGGTGATAACCATACCAGGCTCAAATGCATAAGCCTTGCATAATGCTTGCCAAGTTTTGCATTCAAAATAGGTGTACGTGTGTGCATTGTATACTTTGACGTTGAAAGTATAACCATGCTCAGTTTTCAGGTAAACTCTCTTTACCTCCATAGTTTTCATATCATTGAAACCTATGTTATCCAAGAAAAAAATTCTTGCATGGCAGGTGATGCGCTAGTATAATAGTGAAAATTAAAAATTACAAGTCAGGCAAATAAAGCATATATATAAGTCATGCTTAATTACGAAAACAGACTTATCGTTGTGACTCACTGTATCAAATTCGAAGGTCTCATCCAGCTTGATGCTGAATCGCCTACCATCAACAAGGAAATTTCTGTCGCACTGGCCGCGCTCATCTTCACAGTATTCGCACATAATGAAATTTTTTCCGTCGTCAGACGACATTTCCTATGTTCATATTAGGCGAAACATTAAACACTTAGTAATTCAATTAATTCAACTACTTCTATTAATTCAACTAAGCATTTACTAAAAATAAACTAGTTATATTAATTCAAATAATCTCATATACCTAAATTTTCTTGCTAAAAATAAACTAGTTCTATTAGTTCAACTAAGCATTTACTAAAAATAAAATAATTCTATTAATTCAACTAGTTCAACTAAGCATTTACTAAAAATAAACTAGTTATATTAATTCAACTAGTTCAACTAAACATTTACTAAAAGTAAACTAGTTATATTAATTCAACTAGTTCAACTAAACATTACTAAAAATAAACTAGTTATATATATTAATTCAACTAGTTCAAATAATATAACTAGTTCTATTAATTCAACTAGTTCAAATAATAATCTCATATACCTAAATTTTCTTACTAAAAATAAACTAGTTCTAATTCATCTAACAACATTAACATTTCTAACATTCTAAAAATAAACTAGTTATATTAATTAATTCATCTAAGCAATAGAAAACAGAAAATAAGTAGAAAAATATATGTGTGTGTGTGTATGTGTGTACGTACATGTGTAGTGTACGTGTAGTGTGTGTGTGTATGTGTGTATGCATGTGTGTGTATGTGTGTGTCTGTGTATGTGTGTGTGTGGGTACTCGATGGAGCGGGCACGTACGGGCGGCGGGGGCGGCGACGTACGACGGGCGGCGGGGGCGGCGAGGGCGGCGGCCGGGGAAGGCGACGAGACGGGCCGGGCGGCGGGGGCGCGCGGCGACG
>NC_041385.1:826906802-826968743 GCF_002162155.2 Triticum dicoccoides
CGGCGACGACGACGAGGGCGGCGGGGGCGGTGAGGGCGGCAGGGACGGTGACGACGTGTGGCGGGGCGACGGCACGGCGGTGCGGCAGCGTCGGCGCGGCGGAGATCGATGTCGCGCGAGAGAAAAGTGGAAGGAAGTGGTCTCCGATAACTGAATTTGCGTAAGTGCCATATATATAGAAGGGGCCTTTAGTACCGGTTGGAGCCACCAACTAGTACTAATGATCGTGCGCTGCCACCCCGTGGTGCGCTACTTTTAGTCCCACCTCGCCGAGCGAAGGGAAGCCGCACTGGTTTATAAACCCAGCCGCGGGTGCCCTTTCGAACTTCTCTATATAGCAGGCTTCTGGGCCTAACTAGGGCGCGCTGCCCTGTGAGCCCGTTGGCCCTTCTGGACCTGTATTTGCACACCCTAGGTCCGGCAGGTCCACCGGGCAGCGCCCCAAGAATTTTTTATATAATTTTTTCTTTTTTGCATTATTTATTTTCTTCTATTTATTTTTGAGTAATTTTTTAATATAGTTTTTTCTTTTCTGCTTTATTTTTTTCTTCTATTTATTTGTGAGTAGTTTTTTTGCTGTATTTAGTTTCTTTGTGAATAGTTTTTTTATATAATTTTTTTCTTTTCTGCATTATTTATTTTCTTCTATTTATTTTTGAGTAATTTTTTATATAGTTTTTTCTTTTCTGCTTTATTTTTTTCTTCTATTTATTTCTGAGTAGTTTTTTTGCTGTATTTAGTTTCTTTGTGAATATTTTTGCTTTATATAGTTTTTTTTCTTTTTGCATTATTTAATTTCTGCTATTTATTTTTGAGTAATTTTTTATATAGTTTTTTCTTTTCTGCTTTTTCAGAGTTTGTTTTGCTGTGATTTACTGTTTCACGGTCATTTAGCTCTCTAAACAAATTGGTAAATGACTGAAAAACAGGTGAAGACTCATATTGAGTCCACAAATTATACACATATATAGAGTTCTGGTCCGAAACCGATGAAGACTCATATTGAGTCCACAAATTATACACATATATAGAGTTCAATGAAGAACAAATGCTTGTGATAGTTTGAAAAATAACATATTTAAATTGTGCATCTGAACACAGAAAAAATACATTGATCAGTACCGCCTTTCAGCAAAAACGCGCTACTGCTACAGAGAAGTACATATAAAAAATACATTGATCATCAGTGATCTTTTTGTATAGAATCTAAATCGTCAATAGGAATCTACTACCGATTTAAGCACCGGCGAAGACTCCTATTGCAACCACATATTCTACACATAGAGTTCAATGAAGACCAAATGCTTGTGATAGTTTGAGAAGTAACATATTTAAGGTGGTCAAATTCTTGTTAGGGGAGCGAGGTGGGACCTGCCACAACCTCTTTAGTACCGGTTCGTGCCACGAACCGGTACTAAAGATGCTGGTGCCCGGCCAGCACCTTTAGTACCGGTGGGTGGCACGAACTGGTACTAAAGATTCACAATGAACCGGTACTAAAGGTCACCTCCCGCCAAGTCATTTCAACCGTCACTAATGGACGCATTAGTGCCGGCTCATATGCAAACCGGTACTAATGTTTCTCATATTTGACCATTTTTCTACTAGTGGGGGGGGGGCGTTGCTGGGGAGTGGGGACGGCGAAGGCTCGAGAAGGAGATCAGGCCGGCGACGAGGACGGGCTCTCGGGGGCGTGGCGATGCTCGGGAAGGTCCGGTCGGACGAGGAGCGAGTGGGATCGGGGATGGCGTCGAAGGAGACAACAAGGAGCGGCCGATCTCGACATAGGCAGCGATGGAGAGAAGGCCCGATGATGAGACCAAGCAGGCTCGGAGGTGACGGCGATCTCCGGCGCAGCAGCCTGGCGGCGTCGTGGTCTGGTTCGGCGTCTGGGGAGAGAATGGGGGAGATTGGGGGAATTTTTCTTAGTGCTGCTTATATAGCCCCCCCCCCCCTTTAGTCCCGGTTGGTGGCTCCAACCGCGACTAAAGGCCCCCTTTAGTCCTGGTCCGAGCCACCAACCGGGATTAAAGGCCTGGGCTTCCCGCCCTTTGGGTTGTTGAAATTCCCCTTGGGCGTACTTGCCCCTCGGGCCTACATCCTGGCACATGTATAGTTGGGTTTCTAGTCGTATGCAGGACGTGGTGGCCTAGTAGGCGGGC
This sequence comes from Triticum dicoccoides, assembly GCF_002162155.2. Lineage (NCBI taxonomy): Eukaryota > Viridiplantae > Streptophyta > Magnoliopsida > Poales > Poaceae > Triticum > Triticum dicoccoides. The sequence goes on from NC_041385.1 coordinate 826,908,965, forward strand.
ATTGTTTTAATTTTTATGTTATTTTTTGCATATGTTATGTCAATTTTTTGACCTTCTTCAAATCACATTCTAATCTTTATACATACTCCAGTATGTGTAATGCACATGATTATAAAAGAATTTCAACAAAATATATGAAATTCTAAAAAATACTTTATGATATTTTTGCTATTAATTTTTTTAACAAAAAATACTTTAATTTTTTTCTTTTAAAGCGCATTGCATCCATTTGGATCTTGCGATCATCGACGACATCGGCGACATGCAACTCCAACTTCATGTTTTCCTCGTCAATTCTTTTCAATTTTTCTTTCAAATAATTAGTTTCTTTTTGAACTAAATTTAACCTCTCGATAAGAGGGTCGGTTGGAATTTCTTATTCACATACCTCCTAGACAAAAACATCTTTGTCACGCTGGTCGGCATAATTTTCTTAAGCACTAAACGAAACAAATAGTTATAAAGGATAATATACCACATCCGAATCATAGATCGGATGAGAGCCGACGAGGGCGGATACCAAAACCATGGCACTATATAAAACAAAAAATAACAAAAGTAAGAAAATTATACAAGTAGCTATCTAAATCATTCAAGCAAGAATTTTTTCTTTTAAAAATATGATAAGAACTAGAGGCTCACCACGGTGGTGCCGGCGACGAGATCAGCACGGGCGATCGACGGCGGTGAGGACGGGGAAAGGGACGGCACGACACCCTAGACATGTGCAAACTCTAATAAGTTAATTTGAGCTCAAATTGTGCATCTATATCAAATGAACTCCCACATACACTGCTCCACTAAAACCCACAAACCACTCTACTTCTAGAGCATTTGAAATGAGCTAAACTAGAAGTGAGTGATGAAAGGATGAAGTTGCTAACCTTTTAGAACACCTGTGTAGTTGGTGCACCGCCAAACCTAGACAAATATTGAAGAAAATGTAGCTTGGAAGTCGAGCTTGGAGAGGAGAAAGGCTAAGTGTGGATCGGGCATTTCATCGAACACCTCATGTGCATAGGAGGTGAGAACAGAGAAGCACATACCTCCCACATGCTGGCCGACCAAAAAACAGAGGTGTGAGCGGGAAGGGGCAAGCATATATATAGGCATCTCTTTAGTCTCGGTTGGTGTCTAGAACCAGGACTGAAGACTGACCTCTGGTCCCAGTTCTAGCCACCAACCAGGACTAAAGGGGCTGCGCTAAGAGCGAGGCCCTTTAGTCCTGGTTGGTGGCTGGAATTGGGACTAAAGGTCCGAGCCGAACCGGGACTGTTGCCTGCCGAGGCCCGGCTGACGCCGTAGCCGCTCGAACTAGGACTGATGCACACATTAGTCCCGGTTCGTAAGTCGACAAGGACTGTTGCTTTGATCTAGCTAAAACTAGAACCATGTTTTCTAATAGTGATATATGACTGGGTAAAAGGTTTCTAGTTGTTGGGGAACGTAGCAGAAATTTAAAATTTTCCTACGCGTCACCAAGATCTATCTATGGAGAGACCAGCAACGAGTAGAAAGAGAGTGCATCTACATACCCTTGTAGATCGCTAAGCGGAAGCGTTCAAGTGAACGGGGTTGATGGAGTCGTACTCGTCGTGATTCAGATCACCGACGATCCTAGTGCCGAACGGACGGCACCTCCGCGTTCAACACACGTACAGCTCGGTGACGTCTCCCACGCCTTGATCCAGCAAGGAGAGAGGGAGAGGTTGAGGAAGACTCCATCCAGCAGCAGCACAACGGCGTGGTGGTGATGGAGGAGCGTGGCAATCCTGCAGGGCTTCGCCAAGCACCTACGGGAGAGGAGGAGGTGTCATGGGAGGGAGGGAGGCGCCAAAGGCTCAGGTGTGGATGCCCTCCCTCCCCTCCACTATATATAGGGGCAAGGGAGAGAGGGGAGGCGCAGCCTTGCCCCCTACTCCAAGAAAGGGGTGCGGCCAAGAGGGGGGGAGGAGTCCATCCTCCCCAAGGCACCTCGGAGGTGCCTTCCCCCTCGAGGACTCTTCCCTCTAGGGTTCCCTAGGCGCATGGGCCTCTTGGGGCTGGTGCCCTTGGCCCATGTAGGCCAAGGCGCACCCCCTACAGCCCATGTGGCCCCCCGGGGCAGGTGGCCCCACCCGGTGGGCCCCCGGGACCCTTCCGGTGGTCCCGGTACAATACCGATGACCCCGAAACTTGTCCCGATGGCCGAAACAGGACTTCCTATATATAAATCTTTACCTCCGGACCATTCCGGAACTCCTCGTGACGTCCGGGATCTCATCCGGGACTCCGAACAACATTTGGTTACCACATACAAGCTTCCTTTATAACCCTAGCGTCATCGAACCTTAAGTGTGTAGACCCTACGGGTTCGGGAGACATGTAGACATGACCGAGACGTTCTCCGGTCAATAACCAACAGCGGGATCTGGATACCCATGATGGCTCCCACATGTTCCACGATGATCTCATCGGATGAACCACGATGTCAAGGACTTAATCAATCCCGTATTCAATTCCCTTTGTCTATCGGTATGTTACTTGCCCGAGATTCGATCGTCGGTATCCAATACCTTGTTCAATCTCGTTACCGGCAAGTCACTTTACTCGTTCCGTAACACATCATCCCGTGATCAACTCCTTGGTCACATTGCGCATATGATGATGTCCTACCGAGTGGGCCCAGAGATACCTCTCCGTTTACACGGAGTGACAAATCCCAGTCTCGATCCGCATAAAATAATAGATACTTTCGGAGATACCTGTAGTGCACCTTTATAGTCACCCAGTTATGTTGTGACGTTTGATACACCCAAAGCACTCCTACGGTATCCAGGAGTTACACGCTCTCATGGTCGAAGGAAGAGATACTTGACATTGGCAAAGCTCTAGCAAATGAACTACACGATCTTTTGTGCTAGTCTTAGGATTGGGTCTTGTCCATCACATCATTCTCCTAATGATGTGATCCTGTTATCAACGACATCCAGTGCCCATAGCCAGGAAACCATGACTATCTGTTGATCACAACGAGCTAGTCAACTAGAGGCTCACTAGGGACATATTGTGGTCTATGTATTCACACGTGTATTACGATTTCCGGATAATACAGTTATAGCATGAATAAAAGACAATTATCATGAACAAGGAAATATAATAATAATACTTTTATTATTGCCTCTAGGGCATATTTCCAACAGTCTCCCACTTGCACTAGAGTCAATAATCTAGTTCACATCGCCATGTGATTAACACTCACAGGTCACATCGCCATGTGACTAATACCCAAGAGTTTACTAGAGTCAGTAGTCTAGTTCACATCACTATGTGATTAACACTCAATGAGTTTTATGTTTGATCATGTTGCTTGTGAGAGAGGTTTTAGTCAACGGGTCTGAACCTTTCAGATCCGTGTGTGCTTTACAAATCTCTATGTCATCTCCTAGATGCAGCTACCACGCTCTATTTGGAGCTATTCCAAACAACTGTTCTACTTGGAGCTATTCTAAATTATTGGTCCATTATATGTATCTGGTCTCTCTACTCAGAGCTATCCGGATAGGTGTCAAGCTTGCATCGTCGTAACCTTTACGACGAACTCTTTTACCACCTCCATAATCAAGAAAATTCCTTAGTCCACTAGTTACTAATGATAACTTTGACCGCTGTCCTGTGAGCCATTCTTGGATCACTCTTGTACCCCTTGACTGACTCATGGCAAGGCACACTTCAGGTGCGGTACACAGCATAGCATACTGAAGAGCCTACGTCTTAAGCATAGGGGACGACCTTCGTCCTTTCTCTCTATTCTGCCGTGGTCGAGCTTTAAGTCTTAACTTCGTACCTTACAACTCAGGCAAGAACTCCTTCTTTGAATGGTCCATCTTGAACACCTTCAAGATCATGTCAAGGTATGTGCTCATTTGAAAGTATTATTAAGCATTTTGATCTATCCTTATAGATCTTGATGCTCAATGTTCAAGTAGCTTAATCCATGCTTTCCATTGAAAAACACTTTCAAAATAACCCTATATGCTTTCCAGAAATTCTACGTCATTTCTGATCAACAATATGTCAACAACATATACTCATCAGAAATTCTATAGTGCTCCCACTCACTTCTTTGGAAATACAAGTTTCTCATAAACTTTGTACAAACCCAAAATTTTTGATCATCATCAAAGCATACATTCCAACTCCGAGATGCTCACTCCAGTCCTTAGAAGGATTGCTGGAGCTTTGCATACTTATTAGCATCTTTCGGGATTGACAAAACCTTCCGGTTGTATCACATACAACCTTTCCTCATTAAAATTGTCGAGGAAACAATGTTTTGACATCCTATCTGCAAGATTTCATAAATAATGCAGTAATCGCTAATATAATTCCAACAGACTCTTAGCATCGCTACGAGTGAGAAAATCTCATCGTAGTCAACTCCTTGAACTTGTCGGAAAACATCTTAACGACAAGTCGAGCTTTCTTAATGGTGACATTTACCATCATTGTCCGTCTTCCTTTTGAAATCCATCTGTACTCATTAGCCTTACGACCATCGAGCCGTTCTGCCAAAGTCTACACTTTGTTTTCATACATGGATCCTCTCTCGGATTTTATGGCCTCAAGCCATTTATCGGAATCCGGGCCCACCATCGCTTCTTCATAGCTCGTAGGTTCATTGTTGTCTAGCAACATGACCTTCAAGACAGGATTACGTACCACTCTGAAGTAGTACGCATCCTTGTCATCCTACGAGGTTTGGGAGTGACTTGATCCGAAGTTTCATGATCAATATCATAAGCTTCCACTTCAATTGGTGTAGGTGCCACAGGAACTACTCCCTGTGCCCTGTCACACACTAGTTGAAGAGACGGTTCAATAACCTCATCAAGTCTCCACCATCCTCCCACTCAATTCTTTTGAGAGAAACTTTTCCTCGAGAAAGGACCCGATTCTAGAAACAATCCATATTGCTTTCGGATCTGAATTAGGAGGTATACCCAACTGTTTTGGGTTTCCTATGAAGATGCATTTTATCCGCTTTGGGTTCGAGCTTATCAACCTGAAACTTTTTCATATAAGCGTCGCAGCCACAAACTTTTAAGAAACGACAACTTAGGTTTCTCTAAACCATAATTCATACGGTGTCATCTCATCGGAATTACGTGGTGCCCTATTTAAAGTGAATGTGGTTGTCTCTAATGCCTAACCCATGAACGATAGTGGTAATTCGATAAGAGACATCATGGTACGCACCATATCCAATAGGGTGCAACTATGATGTTCGGACACACCATCACATTATGGTGTTCCAGGCGGTATTAATTGCGAAACAATTTCCACAATGTCTTAATTGTGTGCCAAAACTCGTAACTTAGATATTCATCTCTATGATCATATCATAGACATTTTATCCTCTTGTCACAATGATCTGCTACTTCACTCTGAAATTACTTGAACCATTCAATAATTCAGACTTGTGTTTCATCAAGTAAATATACTCAACATTTACTCGAATCATCTGTGAAGTAAGAACATAATGATATTCACTGCATGCCTCAGCACTCATTCTACTGCACACATCAAAATGTGTTACTTCCAACAAGTTGCTATCTTCTTCCATCTTACTGAAATGAGGCTTTTCAGTCATCTTGCCCATGTGGTATGATTTGCATATCTCAAGTGATTCAAAATCAAGTGAGTCCGAACGATCCATTTGCATGGAGTTTCTTCATGCATATACACCAATAGACATGGTTCGCATGTCTCAAACTTTTCAAAAACGAGTGAGTCCAAAGATCCATCAACATGGAGCTTCTTCATGCGTTTTATACCATTATGACTTACATGGCAGTGCCACAAGTAAGTGGTACTATCATTACTATCTTATATCTTTTGGCATGAAAATGTGTATCACTACGACCGAGATTCAATAAACCATTCCTTTAGGTGCAAGACCATTGAAGGTATTATTCAAAAATAGAGTAACCATTATTCTCCTTAAATGAATAACCGTATTGCGATAGACATAATCCAATCATGTCTATGCTCAACGCAAACACCAATCTCGGTGGTAGAGGGAGCGTGCGATGCTTGATCATATCAACCTTGGAAACACTTCCAACATATATCGTCAGCTCACCTTTAGCTAGTCTCCTTTTATTCCGTAGCTTTTATTTCGAGTTACTAACACTTAGCAACCGAACCGGTATCCAATACCCTGGTGCTACTAGGAGTACTAGTAAAGTACACATTAACATAATGTATATCCAATATACTTCTATCGACCTTGCCAGCCTTCTCATCTACCAAGTATCTAGGGTAATGCTGCTCCAGTGGTTGTTCCCCTTATTACAGAAGCACTTAGTCTCGGGTTTGGGTTCAACCTTGGGTTTCTTCACTAGAGCAGCAGCTGAATTGCCGTTTCATGAAGTATCCCTTTGTTCCCTTGCCCTTCTTGAAACTAGTGGTTTCACCAACCATCAACAATTGATGCTCCTTCTTGATTTCTACTTTCGCGGTGTCAAACATCATGAATATTTCAAGGATCATCATATCTATCCCTGATATGTTATAGTTAATCACGAAGCTCTAGCAGCTTGATGGCAATGACTTTGGGGAAACATCACTATCTCATCTGGAGGATCAACTCCCACTCGATTCAAGTGATTGTTGTGCTCAGACAATCTGAGCACAAGCTCAACGATTTAGCTTTTCTCCCTTAGTTTGCAGGCTAAGAAAATCGTCGGAGGTCTTATACCTCTTGACGTGGGCACGAGCCTGAAATCCCAATTTTAGCCCTCGAAACATCTCATATGTTCCGCGACGTTTCGAAAACGTCTTTGGTGCCTCTACTTAAACCATTTAATTGAACTATCACGTAGTTATCAAAACGTGTATGTCCGATGTTCGCAACATCGACAAACGACGTTGGGGTTCAGCACACTGAGCGGTGCATTAAGGACATATGCTTTCTACTGATCGCATAATCGCTACTATCAACTTTCAACTATATTTTCTCTAGGAACATATCTAAACAGTGGAACTAAAGCGCGAGCTTACGACATAATTTGCAAAAGGTCTTTTGACTATTTCAGGATAATTAAGTTCATCTTATGAACTCCCACTTAGATAGACATCCCTCTGGTCATCTAAGTGATCACATGATCCGAGTCAACTAGGCCGTGTCCGATCATCACGTGAGACGGACTAGTCATCATCGGTGAACATCTTCATGTTGATCGTATCTACCATACGACTCATGCTCGACCTTTCGGTCTCCATGTTCCGAGGCCATGTCTGCACATGCTAGGCTCGTCAAGTTAACCCTAAGTGTTTTCGCTGTGTAAAACTGTCTTACACCCGTTGTATGTGAACGTAAGAATCCATCACACCCAATCATCACATGGTGCTTAGAAGCGACGAACCGTAGCAACGGTGCACAGTTAGGGGAGAACACTTCTTGAAATTTTGTAAGGGATCATCTTATTTACTACCGTCGTCCTAAGCAAACAAGATGCATAAACATGATAAACATCACATGCAATCAAATAGTGACATGATATGGCCAATATCATTTTTCTCCTTTTGATCTTCATCTTCGGGGCTCCATGATCATCATCGTCACCGGCACGACACCATGATCTCCATCATCATGATCTCCATCATCGTGTCTTCATGAAGTTGTCACGCCAACGACTACTTCTACTTCTATGACTAACGCGTTTAGCAATAAAGTAAAGTAGTTTACATGGCGTTCTTCAATGACACGCAGGTCATACAATAAATAAAGACAACTCCTATGGCTCCTGCCGGTTGTCATACTCATCGACATGCAAGTCGTGAATCCTATTACAAGAACACGATCAATCTCATACATCACATATCATTCATCACATTCTTCTTGGCCATATCACATCACATAGCATACCCTGCAAAAACAAGTTAGACGTCCTCTAATTGTTGTTGCATGTTTTACGTGGCTGCTATGGGTTTCTAGCAAGAACGTTTCTTACCTACGCAAGACCACAACGTGATATGCCAATTGCTATTTACCCTTCATAAGGACCCTTTTCATCGAATCCGTTCCGACTAAAGTGGGAGAGACTGGCACCCGCTAGCCACCTTATGCACCAAGTGCATGTCAATCGGTGGAACCTGTCTCACGTAAGAGTACGTGTAAGGTCGGTCCGGGCCGCTTCATCCCACAATACCGTCGAAAGAAGATTGGACTAGTAACGGTAAGCATATTGAACAACATCAACGCCCACAACTACTTTGTGTTCTACTCGTGCAAAGAATCTACGCAATAGACCTAGCTCTTATACCACTGTAGGGGAACGTAGCAGAAATTCAAAATTTTCCTACGTGTCACCAAGATCTATCTATGGAGAGACCAGCAACGAGTAGAAAGAGAGTGCATCTACATACCCTTGTAAATTGCTAAGCGGAAGCGTTCAAGTGAACGGGGTTGATGGAGTCGTACTCGTCGTGATTCAAATCACCGATGATCCTAGTGCCGAACGGACGGCACCTCCGCGTTCAACACACGTACAGCCCGGTGACGTCTCCCACGCCTTGATCCAGCAAGGAGAGAGGGAGAGGTTGAGGAAGACTCCATCCAACAGCAGCACAACGGCGTGGTGGTGGTGGAGGAGCGTGGCAATCCAGCAGGGCTTCGCCAAGCACCATGGGAGAGGAGGAGTAGGGAGAGAGGTAGGGCTGTGCCAGAACTTCGTGTATAGCTCCCATGCGCCTCCCCACTATATATAGGGGTGGAGGGGCTGGTTTCTTGCCCTCCAAGTCCATTGGGGCGTTGGCCAAGGTGGGAGGAAAGAAATCTCATTATTTCCTTCCCCACCGATTGTTATCCCCCCTTTTTAGGGATCTTGATCTTATCCCTTCGGGATATGATCTTATTCCTTCTAAGGGGGGATCTTGGTGCGCCTTGACCAGGGGTGTGGGGCCTTGCCCCCACTACCCACGTCCATGTGGGTCCCCCCATGCAGGTGGGCCCCACTCCGGAACCTTCTAGAACCTTCCCGGTACAATACCGAAAAATCCCGAACATTTTCCGGTGGCCAAAATAGGACTTCCCATATATAAATCTTTACCTCCGGACCATTCCGGGACTCCTCGTGACGTCCGGGATCTCATCCGGGACTCCGAACAACATTTGGTAACCACATACAAACTTCCTTTATAACCCTAGCGTCATCGAACCTTAAGTGTGTAGACCCTACGGGTTCGGGAGACATGTAGACATGACCGAGATGTTCTCCGGTCAATAACCAACAGCGGGATCTGGATACCCATGATGGCTCCCACATGTTCCATGATGATCTCATCGGATGAACCACAATGTCAAGGACTTAATCAATCCCGTATTCAATTCCCTTTGTCTATCGGTATGTTACTTGCCCGAGATTCGATCGTCGGTATCCAATACCTTGTTCAATCTCGTTACCGGCAAGTCACTTTACTCGTTCCGTAACACATCATCCCGTGATCAACTCCTTGGTCACATTGCGCATATGATGATGTCCTACCGAGTGGGCCCAGAGATACCTCTCCGTTTACACGGAGTGACAAATCCCAGTCTCGATCCGCATAAAACAATAGATACTTTCGGAGATACCTGTAGTGCACCTTTATAGTCACCCAGTTACGTTGTGACGTTTGATACACCCAAAGCACTCCTACGGTATCTAGGAGTTACACGATCTCATGGTCAAAGGAAGAGATACTTGACATTGGCAAAGCTCTAGCAAATGAACTACACGATCTTTTGTGCTAGTCTTAGGATTGGGTCTTGTCCATCACATCATTCTCCTAATGATGTGATCCCGTTATCAACGACATCCAATGTCCATAGCCAGGAAACCATGACTATCTGTTGATCACAACGAGCTAGTCAACTAGAGGCTTACTAGGGACATATTGTGGTCTATGTATTCACACGTGTATTACGATTTCCGGATAATACAGTTATAGCATGAATAAAAGACATTTATCATGAACATTGAAATATAATAATACTTTTATTATTGCCTCTAGGGCATATTTCCAACAGTCTCCCACTTGCACTAGAGTCAATAATCTAGTTCACATCGTCCCGTGATTAACACTCACAGGTCACATCGCCATGTGACTAATACCCAAGAGTTTACTAGAGTCAGTAGTCTAGTTCACATCACTATGTGATTAACACTCAATGACTTTTATGTTTGATCATGTTGCTTGTGAGAGAGGTTTTAGTCAACGGGTCTGAACCTTTCAGATCCGTGTGTGCTTTACAAATCTCCATGTCATCTCCTAGATGCAGCTACCACGCTCTATTTGGAGCTATTCCAAACAACTGTTCTACTTGGAGCTATTCTAAATTATTGCTCCATTATATGTATCCGGTCTCTCTACTCAGAGCTATCCGGATAGGTGTCAAGCTTGCATCGTCGTAACCTTTACGACGAACTCTTTTACCACCTCCATAATCGAGAAAATTCCTTAGTCCACTAGTTACTAAGGATAACTTTGACCGCTGTCCTGTGAGCCATTCTTGGATCACTCTTGTACCCCTTGACTGACTCATGGCAAGGCACACTTCAGGTGCGGTACACAGCATAGCATACTGAAGAGCCTACGTCTTAAGCATAGTGGACGACCTTCGTCCTTTCTCTCTATTCTGCCGTGGTCGAGCTTTGAGTCTTAACTTCGTACCTTACAACTCAGGCAAGAACTCCTTCTTTGACTGGTCCATCTTGAACACCTTCAAGATCATGTCAAGGTATGTGCTCATTTGAAAGTACCATTAAGCGTTTTGATCTATCCTTATAGATCTTGATGCTCAATGTTCAAGTAGCTTAATCCAGGCTTTCCATTGAAAAACACTTTCAAAATAACCCTATATGCTTTCCAGAAATTCTACGTCATTTCTGATCAACAATATGTCAACAACATATACTCATCAGAAATTCTATAGTGCTCCCACTCACTTCTTTGGAAATACAAGTTTCTCATAAACTTTGTATAGACCCAAAATCTTTGATCATCTTATCAAAGCGTACATTCCAACTCCGAGATGCCTACTCCAGTCCTTAGAAGGATCGCTGGAGCCAGCATACCTTTTAGCATCCTTAGGATCGACAAAACCTTTCTGATTGTATCGCATACAACCTTTCCTTACGACTGGTAAGGAAACTCGTTTTGACATCCATCTGCCAGATTTCATAAATGCAGCTTGTGCTAACGTGATTCCGACGGACTTTAAGCATCGCTACGGATGAGAAAATCTCATCGTAGTCAACTCCTTGAACTTGTGAAAAAACTCTTCGCCACAAGTCGAGCTTCATGGACGGTGACATTACCATCCATGTCTGTCTTCTTCTTAAAGATCCATTTATCTTAATGGCTTGCCGATCATCGGGCAAGTCCACCAAAGTCCATGCTTTGTTCTGATACATGGATCCTATCTCGGATTTCATGGCTTCTAACCATTTGTCGGAATCTGGGCCCACCATCGCTTCTCCATAGCTCGTAGGTTCATTGTTGTCTAGCAACATGACCTTCAAGACAGGATCACCTTACCACTTCGAAGTAGTACGTGTCCTTGTCGTCCTACGAGGTTTGGTAGTGACTTGATCCGAAGTTTCATGATCAATATCATAAGCTTCCACTTCAATTGGTGTAGGTGCCACAAGAACAACTTCCTGTGCCCTGCCACATACTAGTTGAAGAGACGGTTCAATAACCTCATTAAGTCTCCACCATCCTCCCACTCAACTCTTTCGAGGGAAACCTTTCCTCGAGAAAGGACCCGATTCAAGAAACAATCCATATTGCTTTCGGATCTGAATTAGGAGGTATACCCAACTGTTTTGGGTGTCCTATGAAGATGCATTTTATCCGCTTTGGGTTCGAGCTTAATCCTGAAACTTTTTCACATAAGCGTCGCAGCCCCAAACCTTTAAGAAACGACAACTTAGGTTTCTCTAAACCATAATTCAAACGGTGTCGTCTCAACGGAATTATGTGGTGCCCTATTTAAAGTGAATGTGGTTGTCTCTAATGCCTAACCCATGAATGACAGTGGTAATTCGATAAGAGACATCATGGTATGCATCATATCCAATAGGGTGCAGTTATGATGTTCGGACACATCATCACACTATGGTGTTCCAGGCTGTATTAGTTGTGAAACTATTTCCACAATGTCTTAATTCTGTGCCAAACTCGTAATTCAGATATTCATCTCTATGATCATATCACAGACATTTTATCCTCTTGTCACAATGATCTTCTACTTCACTCTGAAATTATTTGAACCATTCAATAATTCAGACTTGTGTTTCATCAAGTAAATATTCTCAACATCTACTCGAATCATCTGTGAAGTAAGAACATAACGATATTCACTGCATGCCTCAGCACTCATTGGACTACACACATCAAAATGTGTTGCTTCCAATAAGTTGCTATCTTGTTCCATTTTACTGAAACCGAGGCTTTTCAGTCATCTTGCCTAAGTGGTATGATTTGCATATCTCAAGTGATTCAAAATCAAGTGAGTTCAAACGGTCCATTTGCATGGAGTTTCTTCATGCATATATACCAATAGACATGGTTCGCATGTCTCAAACTTTTCAAAAATGAGTGAGTCCAAAGATCCATCAACATGGAGCTTCTTCATGCGTTTTATACCATTATGACTTACATGGCAGTGCCACAAGTAAGTGGTACTATCATTACTATCTTATATCTTTTGGCATGAAAATGTGTATCCCTACGATCAAAATTCAATAAACCATTCCTTTAGGTGCAAGAGCACTTATTCAGGTTTAATACTAATCTTGATGGTAGAGGGAGCGTGCGATGTTAGATCACATCAAACTTGGAAACACTTCCAACACGTATCGTCAGCTCACCTTTAGCTAGTCTCCGTTTTATTCCGTAGCTTTTATTTCGAGTTACTAACACTTAGCAACCGAACCGGTATCTAATACCCTGTTACTACTAGGAGTACTAGCAAAGTACACATTAACATAATGTATATCCAATATACTTTTATCGACCTTGCCAGCCTTCTCATCTACCAAGTATCTAGGGTAATCCTGCTCCAGTGGTTGTTCCCCTTATTACAGAAGCACTTAGTCTCGGGTTTGGGTTCAACCTCGGGTTTCTTCATTGGTGCAGCAGCTGATTTGCCGTTTCATGAAGTATCCCTTCTTTCCCTTGCCCTTCTTGAAACTAGTGGTTTCATCAACCATCAACAATTGATGCTCCTTCTTGATTTCTACTTTCGTGATGTCAAACAACGCGAATACCTCAAGGATCATCATCTCTATCCTTGATATGTTATAGTTCATCACGAAGCTCTAGCAGCTTGGTGGCAATGACTTCGGGGAAACATCACTATCTCATCTGGAAGATCAACTCCCACTCGATTCAAGTGATTGTTGCACTCAGACAATCTAAGCACAAGCTCAACGATTGAGCTTTTCTCCCTTAGTTTGCAGGCTAAGAAAATCGTCGGAGGTCTTATACCTCTTGACGTGGGCACGAGCCTGAAATCCCAATTTCAGCCCTCGAAACATCTCATATGTTCCGCGACGTTTCGAAAACGTCTTTGGTGCCTCTACTTAAACCATTTAACTGAACTATCACGTAGTTATCAAAACGTGTATGTTCGATGTTCGAAACATCCACAAACGACGTTTGGGGTTTAGCACACTAAGCGGTGCATTAAGGACATAAGCTATGTACTGTCTGCATAATTGCTACTTTCAACTTTCAACTATATTTTCTCTAGGAACATATCTAAAATAGTAGAACTATAGCGTGAGCTACGACATAATTTGCAAAAGGTCTTTTGACTATGTTCAGGATAATTAAGTTCATCTTATAAACTCCCACTCAGATAGACATCCCTCTGGTCATCTAAGTGATCACATGATCCGAGTCAACTAGGCCGTGTCCGATCATCACGTGAGACGGACTAGTCATCATCGGTGAACATCTTCATGTTGATCGTATCTACTATACGACTCATGCTCGACCTTTCGGTCTCCGTGTTCCGAGGCCATGTCTGCACATGCTAGGCTCGTCAAGTTAACCCTAAGTGTTTTCGCTGTGTAAAACTGTCTTACACCCGTTGTATGTGAACGTAAGAATCCACCACACCCGATCATCACGTGGTGCTTAGAAGCGACGAACTGTAGCAACGGTGCACAGTTAGGGGAGAACACTTCTTGAAATTTTGTAAGGGATCATCTTATTTACTACCGTCGTCCTAAGAAAACAAGATGCATAAACATGATAAACATCACATGCAATCAAATAGTGACATGATATGGCCAATATCATTTTGCTCCTTTTGATCTTCATCTTCGGGGCTCCATGATCATCATCGTCACCGGCACGACACCATGATCTCCATCATCATGATCTCCATCATCGTGTCTTCATGAAGTTGTCACGCCAACGACTACTTCTACTTCTATGACTAACGTGTTTAGCAATAAAGTAAAGTAGTTTACATGGCGTTCTTCAATGACACGCAGGTCATACAAAAAATAAAGACAACTCCTATGTCTCCTGCCGGTTGTCATACTCATCGACATGCAAGTCGTGAATCCTATTACAAGAACATGATCAATCTCATACATCACATATCATTCATCACATTCTTCTTGGCCATATCACATCACATAGCATACCCTGCAAAAACAAGTTAGACGTCCTCTAATTGTTGTTTGCATGTTTTACGTGGCTGCTATGGGTTCTAGCAAGAACGTTTCTTACCTACGCAAAACCACAACGTGATATGCCAATTGCTATTTACCCTTCATAAGGACCCTTTTCATCGAATCCGTTCCGACTAAAGTGGGAGAGACTGGCACCCGCTAGCCACCTTATGCACCAAGTGCATGTCAATCGGTGGAACCTGTCTCACGTAAGAGTACGTGTAAGGTCGGTCCGGGCCGCTTCATCCCACAATACCGTCGAAACAAGATTGGACTAGTAACGGTAAGCATATTGAACAACATCAACGCCCACAACTACTTTGTGTTCTACTCGTGCAAAGAATCTACGCAATAGACCTAGCTCATGATGCCACTGTTGGGGAACGTAGCAGAAATTCAAAAATTTTCCTACGTAACACCAAGATCTATCTATGGAGAGACCAGCAACGAGTAGAAAGGAGAGAGGAAGAGGTTGAGGAAGACTCCATCCAGCAGCAGCACAACGGCGTGGTGGTGATGGAGGAGCGTGGCAATCCTGCAGGGCTTCGCCAAGCACCTACGGGAGAGGAGGAGGTGTCATGGGAGGGAGGGAGGCGCCAAAGGCTCAGGTGTGGATGCCCTCCCTCCCCTCCACTATATATAGGGGCAAGGGAGAGAGGGGAGGCGCAGCCTTGCCCCCTACTCCAAGAAAGGGGTGCGGCCAAGAGGGGGGGAGGAGTCCATCCTCCCCAAGGCACCTCGGAGGTGCCTTCCCCCTCGAGGACTCTTCCCTCTAGGGTTCCCTAGGCGCATGGGCCTCTTGGGGCTGGTGCCCTTGGCCCATGTAGGCCAAGGCGCACCCCCTACAGCCCATGTGGCCCCACCCGGTGGGCCCCCGGGACCCTTCCGGTGGTCCCGGTACAATACCGATGACCCCGAAACTTGTCCCGATGGCTGAAACAGGACTTCCTATATATAAATCTTTACCTCCGGACCATTCCGGAACTCCTCGTGACGTCCGGGATCTCATCCGGGACTCCGAACAACATTTGGTTACCACATACAAGCTTCCTTTATAACCCTAGCGTCATCGAACCTTAAGTGTGTAGACCCTACGGGTTCGGGAGACATGTAGACATGACCGAGACGTTCTCCGGTCAATAACCAACAGCGGGATCTGGATACCCATGATGGCTCCCACATGTTCCACGATGATCTCATCGGATGAACCACGATGTCAAGGACTTAATCAATCCCGTATTCAATTCCCTTTGTCTATCGGTATGTTACTTGCCCGAGATTCGATCGTCGGTATCCAATACCTTGTTCAATCTCGTTACCGGCAAGTCACTTTACTCGTTCCGTAACACATCATCCCGTGATCAACTCCTTGATCACATTGCGCATATGATGATGTCCTACCGAGTGGGCCCAGAGATACCTCTCCGTTTACACGGAGTGACAAATCCCAGTCTCGATTCGCATAAAACAATAGATACTTTCGGAGATACCTGTAGTGCACCTTTATAGTCACCCAGTTACGTTGTGACGTTTGATACACCCAAAGCACTCCTACGGTATCCAGGAGTTACACGATCTCATGGTCAAAGGAAGAGATACTTGACATTGGCAAAGCTCTAGCAAATGAATTACACGATCTTTTGTGCTAGTCTTAGGATTGGGTCTTGTCCATCACATCATTCTCCTAATGATGTGATCCCGTTATCAACGACATCCAATGTCCATAGCCAGGAAACCATGACTATCTGTTGATCACAACGAGCTAGTCAACTAGAGGCTTACTAGGGACATATTGTGGTCTATGTATTCACACGTGTATTACGATTTCCGGATAATACAATTATAGCATGAATAAAAGACATTTATCATGAACATTGAAATATAATAATACTTTTATTATTGCCTCTAGGGCATATTTCCAACACTAGTAGGATTTCATTGAGTCAAATATAGATACTTCATGAGATGTGTACACATATAATATTTAGATGTATTCTTGTACTATCCACCAATAGTCTTCTCACTCTTAGCATACCCAATCAGCCACATTGCCGACCAGTTCCTAGCCAGATATTGGGGGAGATTTGTGCATAGGACGGGTCCTGAACTCGGCCGTTGCTGTCCATCCAGGCATCATAGCCGTTGAGTCCCACGGGTTCGTGCCTTCTTGACTCGTAAATGGACTGAGGCGGCGCTCGGCTTGTTTCTATCCGATGTCGAACGTCATGAGAGTATAGGTAGTCCACAGGGTCCTTGCCATGATGGCATGGAGCCGGTTAGGTCTGCAATTTGTCCTGCACTGGCCTGTCATGTACTCTAGGGGGCCGGTAGGTAACGTTGACGGTTATCTCATCATCAAACTCGGGCAGTAGACGCCTGCGAGGATAGGATTTGGCCACGCTGTGGCGTCACTCCTCGAGATCTTGTTCGGCTGAGAGTACTTCAACCCACTTGCCATTTAACACATCCGTATTGTCTTGCAGCTGCTAGTGTTTGCATTTCATACTTCGAGTGGTAGTGACTCGGCGCCGCTGGAAGCATTCTTGCTTAAAGGGCTCTTCAGGGACGATATAGTCCTCGTTACTAAGGCTCTCATCTTCCCCGGACTCGGGCATATAATTGTCGCCAGCCCCTTCAAAGAGATTGTTTGGGTCTACGTCCTCGGGAATTCCATTCGGGCTGGCATGTTGCTCTGGTGAGGCTTGAGGATCCTCTCCCGGGTTGTCGGACTCGTTGGCTGTCGCGTAGCCATTATCGGTGGTGGCTTTATTTCTGCTGGGGTCCCCATTACGACCCCGTACGCGTCGACTCCGACATCTGGGCGGGTTTCTTGGGGTGTTGACCATGTACACATCATAGGTAGATGTCACAGTTCACCTATCGATGTTTACTAATGACGAAGTGTTTTTGGTGGGGCCATCAGCATCTTCATCAATGTCCATGACCTCATCATAGTCTAGCATGTCGGTTAAGTCATCGACTATGGCGACTAGGTTGGTGGTGGGTGGGACGTAAATTTCCCGATCATCGGCTTTAAGTCCGATCTGATCATGAACTGAGGTCTTGCCGTCCGAGATTGACATGCTCTGGATACGGTCAAGGATCTCATTCAAGTGCGATAACTCCTCGGAGTTCATGGATTGGTTATAGGTGGGGCTAATTCGCGGTATGCCCGGCGTATAACTTAGCATGTCTTCACCGTTGTGTGGATCCGAGGATAATTCTAGATCTTGCACGAGGGTCGTTTCTAAATCCGATGTGGCTTTCGAGATGGAAATTGGACTAGCGTCCGGGCGGGGAGTCAAGGCGAGATCACCTAGGGTCACTATGCTAGGCTCCTTTGGTTGTGCCGTGGAACCTGGTCCGACGTCCTTCAAGGAGATCGGTTCCGGAGTCGAGCCTCCGATGTTTGTTGAATCCTCAACCTTGCTCGGCATCCAGCCAGATAGGATGAGCTCGCCACGGATGGAGATGTATCAAGTACATAGTTGATCTACATCGAGATTGTGAGTCATGGTCTAACTCTAGGGCTAGGTGAATGTAATTGTGTTCCCCTCTATGGGCTAAACCCCTTGGCTTATATACATGCCAGGTAGGGCATCTAGGGTTATATGGCCAGTATCCTGAAGATCGCATGGAGGCGGCGAGGGATATCTTGGAGTATACATCAAGTCTTTGGCAGGTACAATCTTGATCTCATCCAAGCGTACAGCTTCCGGAGTCCTCTTTAATGAGAATGCGGACCCACTGACCTAGCCCGAGGACTATGGGATGACTAGGTTAGTACCCCCTAGTCCAGGACACCGTCACCTACTGTATTCGAACTTCTCCATGACTTATCGCCCCGATATAATCCATAGCATTATTAAAACAAGCACATTATGCTATAAAAACATAATCTACCTAAAACAAAATAGTCTATAATGATATGAACTAAAATCATACTTCTGTAACTCCACAAATTCTGAAAAATTAGGACAACGTAAAGAAATTTTATCTTAATACGGTGTAAAGATTTCAGAATTTTATCACATTCGAGTAGAAAATGAAAATTCCCACATTGCGGCAAAAGTTTCTGTTTTTACACAGAATCAATTCAAGTATCATTCCAATTATCCCATAGGCTTTTCTTGGAACAAACACTAATCTTCTATTATATAATTAGCACAAGAGACAAAAAATGCGCTTTAGAAGGATTAGTTAAATCATGAATCTTTGTAAAAAAGAGAACACAATCCGATTCAAAACACAAAGACGCAACAAATGTAGCAGCACAAATGTGTGGGTCGCACTGCTAGTTAAAAGATAAGAACACAATCATTACACTAGCAATAATCATGTCATTACACCAAACCAGAAAATAAAAGTTGCAATAAAGATAAATATTGGGTTACCTCCCAATTGGCGCTGTTGTTTTTTGCCCCTAGTCTTATATTTACTAATTGGAGGCACCATACGAGGCTCCACGTTAATTCTAAAGAAACCACAATAATAACTATAGGATTGTAAAATATACGACTAGGATCAAAACATATCTATTTTGTCCAGAATACAGTCCTATAAAGGTACGGCACAAATAAAACGTGCCCATATGTAGTTTCCTAAATAAACACGCTACCTTCTACAAGAAAAAAAAACGCCCCCGTACCAACGCACGTACAAGAGTCCCCACTGCCATGTTCAAGTTTTTGTTTAAACCATCCATGTTCAAGTTGGAAACAATAGAAAATCCACTTATCTTATCCCTTCGTAATAAAGAAATAAAAAATGTGCACAATTAAAAGGACCCAAGTCTCACGCTAGAAATGGAGTCCACATCACGTGCATGTACCCTTGAAAAAAAGGACATGTACAATTTATTTTTAATTTTC
Source organism: Triticum dicoccoides (assembly GCF_002162155.2). Taxonomy (NCBI): domain Eukaryota; kingdom Viridiplantae; phylum Streptophyta; class Magnoliopsida; order Poales; family Poaceae; genus Triticum; species Triticum dicoccoides. The sequence goes on from NC_041385.1 coordinate 826,928,556, forward strand.
AGGAAACACGTAAAAATAAATGCCCCCGAGGCCTTTATGTTTATAATTTAAAGAGTCTCTGCCTAAATGATTTTTTTCCAACTGTTAGAAATGAATAGCCGCACAAGATTAAAAAAAAGAGGAAAAATGAACATACAAAAATCTCCCCCTAATAGCTTCCAAATATCAATACTTCCATGGTCATTAGCTTAATGCATGAAATAATCTAATGTTAGCATAATTTGTAAAAAAATCACGCAGCAAAAAGTAAAATTTTTATTGCTCTATTGGCAATATTCTATCCAGATTCCACACTCCAACTACTTAGTCCGTCATTTCTAATTAACTGTGGTCAATCCATAGTCCAGAGGGACCATGCGAAAGTCGTTTAATTGCTCTAGGAATATTCAGAATTAGTGCTCTCTCTAGCTCTGTACTGCTTAGCTGTTGTATTTTAAGGAGTAACTTCTTTTAACCATGAATCCATATGTTAGCATGTTCTGCTTAATAAGATAGTGTTATGTGACATAGATGACCATTAGATAATTTCCTCCTTTGTGGATCAAATTTAATTTTAGGTTATGCCATGGATATTTAAGGTTCCTGTTAAAAGTCTACCATACAATGTAGTTTTATCTATGTTCATCAATATTTATTTAATACATCTGTTAGTTAAAAACCCCTAGAAAATCAATTTATTTTTTCCATCTATTTCTGTCAGATCTATGTCAACTAGCTATTCCACAAGAAAATAGTGAACTTTGGGATTGAGAGGGGTCATACATTTACAGGGAGGGAGAGCAAGACACGTGGGGCACATATAGGCACAAAGGTAGCAATTCGTCTGTGATTCTCAGCTCATTTGAGAGTTATTTAATATATTTTTAATTTGTATAATGCACAATATCTGTGTGCCTTAAATGCTAGCCCGTGCGGGTAGCACGGGTTGATGACTAGTTAGGCATAATGCATAGTTTCAAGTATTATCATCCTTCAAAGTAACTCCATAGGTAGCTCTCATAGTGGATTCATATGGTGGTTTAATTCTCTTCCATGGGAAGTGTACCATCCCTTTCTTTAATGGAACCTTATATTTCCTTCTTTCATTTGAACTACACCCATGGTTTGTAGGAAAGGTTTACCAAATATTATAGGACAAGACGGATTGCATTCAATATCAAGCACAATAAATCCACGGGTATATAATTTCTACTAGAAATTATGAGAGCATCATCAATCCTACCCAATGGTTTCTTAATAGTTCAATCTCCTAAATGCAAGTTGAGGGAACATTCACCCATATCGGTGAGACCTAGAATGTTACATAATTTTTTTTGGTATAGTAGATACACTAGCACCTAGATCAAACCAAGCATTGCATTCATAATCTTTAATCTTAATTTTAATAATCATTTCTCATTCACCTTGTAATTTCCTTGGTACTGACACTTCCAATTCTATCTTCTCTTCAAAATCTTTAATCATTGCTTCTACAATATGTTTAGTAAAACCTTTATTTTGTTCCTAAGCATTAGGTGAACTAGTCGCCTACCCGTGCATTCGCACGGGCTAGATATGGGATGCGATTTTCTAGACTAATTTTATTTACCTGGAGTAAGAAATGAAAAGTCTGTTTATTTCGATTTGAAAAGTTTCACCTTACCACTGGCTTTAATATCCATGTCTTTTCGTAATTATTAAAGAAAAAATATATATTAAATAATAGAACATGAAATGAAGCATATACTTATCTTTTCTCTCCTTAGATACAGAAATCAATCTACTTATGACTTCCTATGATTGTATATAATGCCTTCACAATATTCAAAATATTGTTGTTTTTATTTGTCCACTCACGTATCACCTATTCCGCAGGTCTATAGAAATTAGGCAATTTATTATAATATAGACAATAAGAGAGCTTCCTAGAATTAATAATAACAAAAACAAGTTGACTTAGAATATATATCAACGCAGACATTAGAGACCATTGTTTTATATTAGCCACTTTTCTTGTTCCTTCTTTTCTAAAGAGAAAATACAAAGCTTAATCTTGATCACATATAGCGGAAATTATAAAGTCATGCATAGTGGAAATAGTCATGTCATCAAGCTTCTGTACATGCTTTGATGGTTGCACTTTTGTGCATCCCTTTGGTCCTGTATTCCTCTCCGAACATGACCACTTCGATTATATTAGTCACTTCCAAAAATTAAAATGATAAAATATATTTTTAACATACGAACAAAAGTAAAATGTGGTCGTCTCTTTCTTAAATTCACGTCAATTTGGTTAATGGGGCATGTACTGAAACCAAATAGAAATAATTTGGTATGTACCGTGACCAAAATGAATTTTGAAACAATATATGATATTTACTGAAATACTACTACTGTATTTAAAAATAATACTAATAATTTATCACCATGCACATGCATCATCTCTAGTATCTGCCACCCTATGTATGTAGTTACTACAAATTAAAATACATATTACTATAAAAAACTTTAGTAAGATAGACAAGTACATATGTACAGGAAAGTAAAAAGGAATCTAACTCAGATTATCACATCGTATTTAACTTGGGCTCCATTACATCCAGGAATTCATACTCAGATAGACAGACTCAAACTCACTAAAACTTAATCACGTCGTGTAGAACTAAATTGAATGGAGAAGAGTGAAACATATGCAACTATGCTTTTTTAGATTGGTTATTTTTCATCACGTACACCTGAATCCGATTGCATCCATTTTGGGGTATGGCAGGTGTGTAGCGGTATTGACTACAATGAATTTTCTTTCTTACTTACGCATATGTTTGGGTTAATGGACATGCATTCAATAGAACTTTAATCTAAATTAACTTACAAAGTTGCAATGCATGGAAAGAGGTGACGGCTAATCCTTACTTAGAAGCAATGCAAATTCCGTAGTACAACAATCTGATAGAAAAAAATGAGAGAAGATTGCCATGTCTAACATGAGCTTGCATTGTTTTAGGCAGGGCCCTTTATGGCATGACATGGTTGCCATTGTTCTGCTCCAACTTAGTTTTCAATTGTTTTATGGCATGACATGGTTGCCATTGTTCTGTGGATAAGGTAAAACTGGACATAAACTCATTCTTAGTAGTACTACAGAGTTGTTTGGATTTGATATAGCCACCTCGCTGTTCTAAATAGCAGACATCTGATTTCGCGGGATTTTTGGATTTTTGCCATCTAGCCGCCCTGCCCCTGTGGACGGTCCATATGCCCCCAATGCCTGCAATTCATGGTGAAGGTATTTACTGTGCAGACCCAGTACATGTAAATTTACCACAATTATTTAACTGCTTCTTACTTCTCTGAATTCTGTTGCAGGTCTCATATACACCATGACCCAAGTAGTCATTTGGATTTGTGCTACAATTCAGGCGCCTTAAACTTTCTAGATATTTAATTTAATGGCTTTCTTGTTTTCCATTATGTGTGTGGGAACGTTATATGAAATATCAATTAACTATCAAATTTTTTGCCTCAAACATGAGTAGTTGCGGACAATAACCTGTGTCCAACAATGATGCTAGCTTGGGGAAATAATTTCTTTTACCTGGAGACAACCATAGACAGCTGTTTATGGCATCGCCAAACAACTCGTCATCTTTCAGAGAAATAACTGGAAACATGGAGAACATACATAACTATAATAACCCTGGAGACAAAAATTCTACCGCATATTGCTGGTTAGAAAGTGAAAGGAAAAATGAATCTATTTGGATCCTTAAAGAAAAACGAAATAATGGAAGGTTCAGGCACAACATTGAATGTGAAAAACAAAAACCACATATACTTATAAAATGAGAAAGGATCCAGGTTTAAGACATACTCCAACGAATTAAATTGACTTACATAAAAAGCAAACCAAATATTCTTTTCCCCTAAATGAAAAATATATTTTCTATCAAATAAACTCAAAATCAGTACAATGGGAAATCATCAAAAGAAAAACAGAAGAATCAAACAACAGACTCTGACATGGAAACCATATATGTACGTGCTGCTCTAGAAAGCCATCGCGCATGTATGCCTATATCGAGACCTTCATGAGTTGACTGCACCTGCGACAGGAAGCATGGGAATAAGATAGCGAGTACACGTGCCTTTGCATTGGCATTGCATGTCGACCGGCGGTGCAGCGATGGTGTTGCACCCAAGAAGCAGTAACGTGATGAATCTGCCATAACGATGGTCGGCAGCTACAATGGCGCTCAAGCAAATTTTTGATTGACTGATTCATGCACAGATTAATAACATTGCATATACACGCAGCTAAGCCAACATGGTGTCAAATAATGCAGCGAGAAGATGCCTCTATATTTACATTAACTAATAAGGAGCGAGTGAACATGCCTTTGCATTGGCGTTGCATGTCGACCTGCCGTGCAGCGACGGCGTTCCTCCCAAGAAACAGTAACGTGATGAATCCGGTATCACCACGGTGGCCAGCTGCAATGGCGATCAAGCAAATTTTGGATTGACTGAAACTTTCACGAATTTGTAAAATCATAGGGATCACACGCAGCTAAGCCAACATAGTGTCAAATAATGCAGAAAGAAGATGCCTCTATATTTATAGTAATTACCATAACTCATAATACCCTGTTTCTGTTGGCAAATCATATAATTTTACCAATAGGCTGACCACTTCATCTAGTTTAATGTCAAGTCTAATAAGATCATTGCTATTGACGTTAATGGCATCCCATAGCCGAATTAGTCTGTCCTTCCGTTTCTAGGGATTTTTCTCATTAGCCTAACTATTCTGACCTTCACTTTCTAGGGGAATGCTTCTCCATTGAGGCTAATTGCATTGCCATATCACACACCATTGTTTTAAACCATATACTGCAAAAAACAAAGAAAACATAACTCGAATATAAAAAATTAGTACTTGGTTAAAATACATAAAAGATCATAAAATTCTGAAGATTGGCAGTACTTGATTAGTCTCAAGGGAAGCTGCTGGCAAATCCATGGCTTTAATTTGAGAAAAGAGATAAAACCTTATCATCAGTCGTTGAATCTGCACTATCTAACCAACAGAACAACGATATCAACAGACCAGAGACAACCTTGGCACAGGGTGGCAGAATCTTGAGCAGATGGGGATAGTTGGTGCGCTTCAACCTGATCTCCATGACTCATCCCAAAATTGTCCGCGAGAAGAAAAACGATCCAATCCGTAGAGAGCACAAAACTATGAGAGGACACAGTAGAAAAAAAAATTGAATCAAAATCCAAAGGAAAAGCCATGGTTGATTCAATTGTACACATGCAAGAAAAAAAATCGAAATAAGCAGTGTGAAAATACGAATCTAGTACAGGTGAGGAAAACTATTGTGATGCAAAAAGGCTCCTTCTGTACTCGGAATCCATGCCTTCTGTTTGAGAGAGATGATCCTTTTGTTTTGCATGGGAGGGGGAGGGGGGAGATAATCGAGAGGAACAGATCGTGGATTAAGGGTACAGTTGCTGTGCTCTCACCTGATCTCCATGAGGAACGTGAGAAAATCCAGGATCCAATCCGTGGAGAGTACAAAACTTTGAGAAGACACAGTAGATAAACACTTGAATCAAAATCCAAAGGAAAAGTGACGGTCGATGCAATCGTAAACCTGCAACAAACTCATGTGAAAATACGAATCTAATACAGATGAGGAAAACTATTTTGATATCAAAAACTCCTTGAGCATACGAAATCCACACCTTCTGTTTGAGAGAGAATATCCATTTGTTTTCCGTTGGGGAGGAGAGAGATAATCAAGAGAAAGAGATCTGGATGGATATGTGTTCCAATTGGGAGAGATATTTTTTTGACAATCTGGGAGAGAGAGATAATGGAGAGGAGGAAGAGATCGTGGAGGGGAGAGTAGGAAGAGATCGTGCAGGGCAAGATATCCTCCCATGTTCGATTAATATTATTGGCCCAATTGAGAAAAAAAATTCAATTTTTTTTGTCCATAACATATGAGTAGATCTGAACCGTAATAATTTGGTCCCACCAGATAAACGGCTGCTAATTTCTAATTAACGTGAGAATTTATCGGGAGTCGCTAATTAGTATAGGTATAGATAGATAGATTAATCATGGATTGCAACAAGTAAATACATTCAATGAAAGAACAATGATCATAATTAAAGTCCTTGTAATTCAAAGCAGTGGGTGCATCACTATCTAAAGTTTTGACCTCTTCAAACCCACTTTTGTTGTTTTTATCATTAAGATCGTAACCCTCCGAACAATTGGGATGCCTTAAAATTAAAGTTGATTCATCTCTAGTCCCTTTGTCATCAAGTTTTATATTACTAAACAAATATGAAGGAAATATGCCGTAGAGGCAATAATAAAGTTATTATTTATTTCCTCATATCATAATAAATGTTTATTATTCATGCTAGAATTGTATTAACCGGAAACATGATACATGTGTGAATACATAGACAAACTTAATGTCACTAGTATGCCTCTACTTGACTAGCTCATTAATCAAAGATGGTTATGTTTCCTAACCATACACATGTGTTGTCATTTGATTAACGGGATCACATCATTAGGAGAATGATGTGATTTACTTGACCCATTCCGTTAGCTTATTACTTGATCATTTAGTATGTTGCTATTGCTTTCTTCATGACTTACACAAGTTCCTACAACTATGAGATTATGCAACTCCCGTTTACTGGAGGAACACTTTGTGTGCTACCAAACTTCACAACGTAACTGGGTGATTATAAAGGAGCTCTACATGTGTCTCCAAAGGTACATGTTGAGTTGGCGTATTTCGAGATTAGGTTTTGTCACTTTGATTGTCGGAGAGGTATCTTTAGGCCCTCTCGGTAATGCACATCACTATAAGCCTTGCAAGCAATGTAGCTAATGAGTTAGTTACGGAATGATGCATTACGTTACGAGTAAAGAGACTTGCCGGTAACGAGATTGAACTAGGTATTCAGATACCGATGATCGAATCTCGGGCAAGTAACATACCGATGACAAAGGGAACAATGTATGTTGTTATGCAGTTTGACCGATAAAGATCTTCGTAGAATATGTGGGAGCTAATATGAGCATCCAGGTTCCGCTATTGGTTATTGATCGGAAACAGTTCTAGGTCATGTCTACATAGTTCTCGAACCCGTAGGGTCCGCACGCTTAAGGTTTCGTTGACAGTTTTATTATGAGTTTATGAGTTTTGATGTACCAAAGGTTGTTCGGAGTCCCGGATGTGATCACGGACATGACGAGGAGTCTCGAAATGGTCGAGACATAAAGATCGACATATTGTACGACTATATTTGGACACCGGAAAGGTTCCGGGTGAGATTGGGACAATACCGGAGCTCCGGGAGGTTATCGGAACCCCCCGGGAGGTATATGGGCCTTATTGGGCCTTAGTGGAAAGGAGGGAGAAGAAGCAAAGGAGGGGGCGCGCCCCCCCAAGCCCAATCCGAATTGGGAGGGGGGCCGGCCCCCTTTCCTTCCTCCCTCCCCCCTCTTCCTTCCCTCTCCCTCTCCTAATAGGAAAGGGGGGAGTCCTACTACCCGTTGGGGTTGGACTCCTCGCCATCCCCCTTTGGCCGGCCCCCTCTTCCACTCCTTTATATACGGGGGAGGGGGACACCCCATAGACACAACAATTGATCTCTTGATCTGTTAGCCGTCTGCGGAGCCCCCCTCCACCATAGTCCTCGATAATATTGTAGTGGTGCTTAGGCGAAGCCCTGCGACGGTAGAACATCAAGATCGTCACCACGCCGTCGTGCTGACGGAACTCTTCCCCAACATTCTGCTGGATCGGAGTACGGGGATCGTCATCGAGCTAAACGTGTGCTAGAACTCGGAGGTGCCATAGTTTCGGTTCTTGATCGGTCGGGCCGTGAAGACGTACGACTACATCAACCGCGTTGTTCTAAAACTTCCGCTTTCGGTCTACGAGGGTACATGGACAACACTCTCCCCTCTCGTTGCTATGCATCACCATGATCTTGCGTGTGCGTAGGATTTTTTTTTGAAATTACTACGTTCCCCAACAGTGGCATCCGAGCCTGGTTTTATGCGTAGATGTTATATTCACGAGTAGAACACAAGTGAGTTGTGGGCGATACAAGTCATACTGCTTACCAGCATGTCATACTTTGGTTCAGCGGTATTGTTGGATGAAGCGGCCCGGACCGACATTACGCGTACGCTTACGCAAGACTTGTTTTACCGCCGTGCTTTGCACACAGGTGACTAGCAGGTGTCTGTTTCTCCAACTTTAGTTGAACCGAGTGTGGGTACGCCCGGTCCTTGTGAAGGTTAAAACAACACTAACTTGACAAACTATCGTTGTGGTTCTGATGCGTAGGTAAGAACGGTTCTTTCTTAGCCCGTAGCAGCCACGTAAAATTTGCAACAACAAAGTAGAGGACGTCTAACTTGTTTTTGCAGGGCATGTTGTGATGTGATATGGTCAAGACGTGATGCTATATTTTATTGTATGGGATGATCATGTTTTGTAACCGAAGTTATCGGCAACTGACAGGAGCCATATGGTTGTCGCTTTATTGTATGAAATGCAAACGCCCTATAATTGCTTTACTTTATCACTAAGCGGTAGCGATAGTCGTAGAAGCAATAGATGGCGTAACGACAACGATGCTATGATGGAGATCAAGGTGTCGCGTCGGTGACAATGGTGATCATGACGGTGCTTCGGAGATGGAGATCACAAGCACAAGATGATGATGGCCATATCATATCACTTATATTGATTGCATCTGATGTTTATTCTTTATGCATCTTATCTTGCTTTGATTGACGGTAGCATTTTAAGATGATCTCTCACTAATTATCAAGAAGTGTTCTCCCTGAGTATGCACCGTTGTGAAAGTTCTTCGTGCTGAGACACCACATGATGATCGGGTGTGATAGGCTCTACGTTCAAATACAACGGGTCCAAAACAGTTGCACACGCGGAATACCCAGGTTAAACTTGACGAGTCTAGCATATACAGATATGGCCTCGGAACACGGAGACCGAAAGGTCGAATGTGAATCATGTAGTAGATATGATCAACATAGTGATGTTCACCATTGAAACTATTCCATCTCACGTGATGATCGGACATGGTTTAGTTGATTTGGATCACGTGATCACTTAGATGACTAGAGAGATGTGTGTCTAAGTGGAAGTTCTTTAGTAATAAGATTAATTGAACTTAAATTTATCATGAACTCAGTACCTGATAGTATTTTGCTTATCTATGTTTGTTGCAGATAGATGGCTCGTGCTGTTGTTCCGTTGAATTTTAATGTGTTCCTTGAGAAAGCTAAGTTGAAAGATGATGGTAGCAATTACAAGGACTGGGTCCGTAACTTGAGGATTATCCTCATTGCTGCACAGAAGAATTACGTCCTCGAAGCACCGCTGGGTGCCAGGCCTACTGAAGATGCAACTGATGATGTTAAGTACGTCTGGCAGAGCAAAGCTGATGACTACTCGATAGTTCAGTGTGACATGCTTTACGGCTTGGAACCGGGTCTTCAACGACATTTTGAACTTCATGGAGCATATGAGATGTTCCAGGAGTTGAAGTTAATATTTCAAGCAATTGTCTGGATTGAGAGATATGAAGTCTCCAATAAGTTCTATAGCTGTAAGATGGAGGAGAATAGTTCTGTCAGTGAACATATACTCAAAATGTCTGGGTATAATAATCACTTGATTCAACTGGGAGTTAATCTTCCTGATGATAGTGTCATTGACATAATTCTTCAATCACTGCCACCAAGCTACAAGAGCTTCGTGATAAACTATAATATGCAAGGGATGGACAAGACTATTCCCGAGCTCTTCGCAATGCTAAAAGCTGCGGAGGTAGAAATCAAGAAGGAGCATCAAGTGTTGATTATAAATAAGACCACCAGTTTCAAGAAAAAGGGTAAAGGGAAGAAGAAGGGGAACTTCAAGAAGAACAACAAACAAGTTGCTGCTCAAGAGAAGAAACCCAAGTCTGGACCTAAGCCTGAAACTGAGTGCTTCTACTACAAGCAGACTGGTCACTAGAAGCGGAACTGCCCCAAGTATTTCGCGGATAAGAAGGATGGCAAGGTGAACAAAGGTATATGTGATATACATGTTATTGATGTGTACCTTACTAATGCTCGCAGTAGAACCTGGGTATTTGATACTGGTTCTGTTGCTAATATTTGCAACTTGAAACAGGGACTACGGATTAAGCGAAGATTGGCTAAGGACAAGGTGACGATGCGCGTGGGAAATGCTTCCAAAGTCGATGTGATCGCAGTCGGCACGCTACTGATACGTATCCGTCGTATCTACTTTTCCAAACACTTTTGCCCTTGTTTTGGACTCTAACTTGTATGATTTGAATGGAACTAACCCGGACTGACGCTGTTTTCAGCAGAATTGCCATGATGTTGTTTTATGTGCAGAAAATAAAAGTTCTCGGAATGACCTGAAATTCCACGGAACACCTTAGAAAAAACAATAAAAAATCCTCGCCAAAGATAAAGACTAGGGGGCCCACACCCTGTCCACGAGGGTGGGGGGCGCGCCCCCTACCTCGTGGGCCCCCTAGTGGCCCTCCGACGCCAACTCCAACTCCATATATTGCCTTTCGGGGAGAAAAAATTAGAGAGAAGAAATCATCACGTTTTACGATACGGAGCTACCACCAAGCCCTAATCTCTCTCGGGAGGGCTGATCTGGAGTCCGTTCGGGGCTCCGGAGAGGGTGATTCGTCGCCGTTGTCATCATCAACCACTACTAGGGAAAACCTTATACACAGCATCTTAGCAGCAGCGCGGCACAAAAAGAAGCGCTACTGCTAATTAGCAGTAGCGCGGGTTTTTAACCCTCGCTGCTGCTAAGTTGATAGTAGTAGCGCGGGATTTTAACCCTCGCTACTACTAAGCGGTCTCTACCGTGCCCCCCGACACATGCCATAGTAGTAGCAAGTGGTATAAACCCGCGCTACTACTAAGTTGATAGTAGTAGCGCGGTTTTGTACCCCTCGCTACTACTAAGTACGAGGTAGGTGAAAACCCCATATCCTCGGCCGAATCCCTCCTCTCTCCCTCACTTTCCCCCTCTCTCACTTTCCTCGTCTCTCCCTCATACTCCAGCTGTGGCCGCCGCTGGTACACTCTGCTTTCTTTCAGCCTCCCTCTCCGAGCTCCTCGCCGCTGCCAAGATCCAGAAGCGTGACCTCGGCATCCTCCTCCTCGCCGCCTTCACCGTCTTCTTCTCGCTCCAGGTCAGCCCTCCTCCTTCCCGCCTCTCCGATTCGATCCGGAACCCTAGCTGACCCATCCCCCTCCTCCTCCAGCAGCACGAGGGCGACTTCTCGTTCCGAGAGGCATGGTACCACCTGTCGGACGACGGATTCCCGGTCAAGCACAATGTGGGCCGCCTCCAGCCGCCGCTCGTTGCCGACCTCAACGGCGACGGCCGCTGTGATGTGCTGCTCCCCACGCACGATGCCAAGATCCAGGTCCTCCAGCTCCCGGCCCACACCGGGCTGGCCTCCGTGTCCGCCCTCGACGGCTTCCACGAGGCATGCGTCAGGACCGAGATCTCCCTGCTCCCAGCCAATGTGCGCGCGTCATCGGGTCGAGATTTTTTTTTGGTTTTTCAAATTAATAGTAGTAGCGCGGGTCACAAACACGCGCTACAGATAGTTAGTAGTAGCGCGTGTCAGAACCCACGCTACTACTAACACATGTACTAGTAGCGCGTGATCCACCGCGCTACAACTACTAGTTAGCTGTAGCGCCGTAGTAGTAGCGCAGGCACCCGCGCTACTACTAGCTTTTAACCCGCGCTACTACTAGGCTTTTTACTAGTAGTGAACCATCCTCCATCACCAATTTCATGATTCTCACCGCCGTGCGTGAGTAATTCCATCGTAGGCTTGCTGGACGGTGATGTGTTGGGTGAGATTTATCATGTAATCGAGTTAGTTTTGTTAGGGTTTGATCCCTAGTATCCATTATGTTCTGAGATTGATGCTATGACTTTGCTATGCTTAATGCTTGTCACTAGGGCCCGAGTGCCATGATTTCAGATCTGAACCTATTATGTTTTCATGAATATATGTGTGTTCTTGATCCTATCTTGCAAGTCTATAGTCACCTACTATGTGTTATGATCCGGCAACCCCGAAGTGACAATTATCGGGACCAGTCCCGGTGATACCATAGTTTGAGGAGTTCATGTATTCACTATGTGCTAATTCTTTGTTCCGGTTCTCTATTAAAAGGAGGCCTTAATATCCCTTAGTTTCCAATAGGACCCCGCTGCCACGGGAGGGTAGGACAAAAGACATGTTTAGGAGATTACAATTCATCTAAGCATTATACTCCCTCTGTTCCAGAATAAATGTTGCGACTTAGTATAATTTTAGTACAAAGTTGTATTAAGTCAGCAACACTTATTTTGGGATGGAGGGGGTACAAGTTAGGAGCATACTACAAGGTTCAAGCACTAAGTAGAGCTCATATAAAAGAGTACCTCTATGTAAACATTTAAGCCATGCAATACAACCCTGAACATAAAGATGTATATTACAAGAAGAATGTAACATACAACATCTCTACACACCACCCTAAAGCAGCAAATACACACAGGTACAAACCAAACAGTCCTGTTCTAACATTTAGTACTTTTATGTCTTGACAGAAAAATAGTCCCACCATCTCTAGACACATGGATGTATAAATGGAATGTTGAAACCATGCAAGGCATCCTAAAACATGATCAGCATCATAAACACAAGGCATCATACGATCAGAATAGTCCCATGTCCATTCGGAAGGAAAATTTAATATGTTAAATAACTAGCACCTTCGTGTTCTTGATTAGCTATGAACCATTTAGTGAGCATTGTTTTATGTACATTGAATATTGAATCACCCTATCGAATCAGAATTCCTCATGCAAGATAACTTTGTTGATGCCAGGAAGATGTTCCACCAAGCTTTCAACAGAGAGCTATTGGCCATGTATATCAAACGCAAACAAAAACAAGAAGGGAATAGAAACAACACCGACTATCATATCATTGGGAGTTGACTTCAAATATAAATTTACACTGGTAAACAATTAAACATTGCAGCATGGGACGTTCAAAATTTGAATTGAAGGAACATTATAATATTAGTAATCAATTTTCCATGCTGTGAATACAACGATACATAGGAAGCAGACCTATACAATGCGCATATTGTATTTTCTAATAACAATAAATAAACTATATCATCACGCGCGGTGTGTAAACTGGAACCTAGCATTATGACATAAATTTTTTCTGCACGTTCAATAGGGAATTAAAAATAATAATAATAACTGAACAATACCAATTACAGACCAGCATACTGCCCAACATAATTAATATTTAAGAAAAATATATACACTACTTCTCTTTTCCCCTCTAGTGCCAATGATGTTACAACAACTCGATACATTTGCAGATCGGCTGACATTCGGTGATCACTTCTTTCTCACCTCTTGTTCTTCGAGCCAATTCCAAAAATATATCAAACCTTGCACTGTTTAGGTTTCCGCTTCTGCTGAAAAATCTTTTCTTGCAATGATATTGATCTGCCAAATAGAATGCCCAAAAAGGTTGGGTTGAAGTTACTAATTAGCAGCTATTTGATTTATCAACAAAATGAAGTACGGCCGTTTCTAAGTGGTTCCACGTGGGTTGTCAAACTAAATAATAAATATTCTGAACCTGATTTCCTTCAGATCCTTATCAAGCTACTGCTCTGATTCTTTTATCGCTATTTATTCTGTGGCTGCACAGGGAATATGAAACTCATGTGAGAAAGTTGCATAGGTGTAAAGATAATGTCCTGTATTTTTTTGCTAGCATATTCATAATACCTTGATATATAATGTGTATTAGAAATGCGTCAGTTAGCTATTACATTGATTTGTGATGCAACTAACAGATAAAGTTTCTGAACATATCAGTTTCCCCGTCCTCACCAGGTACATCATGCCGTCCTCCACCAGGAACAACTGCTAAAGCAGAGCATGCAATGACACCACCCAGCGCTCTGCTGCCCCGAGCAGGGGCGCCCAAGTCGATGGTCATCGTCAGTAATGTCGCGTTTACCTCCTGCTTCAGCCTTGCCACCAGCATCCCGAGCCGCCGCCGGCGTACAGCGCAGAGCTCCGTTGGTGCTTGTCGGTGTACTAAATTAGGGGCGCTCCTTTGTACCCCTTAGTTGTGCACGGGCAGTCAGAGCCGCACCTGCGGCCACACTTAAGCAGGGCAGAGACAGGGAATCAAAGCCGCAGGATGGCCAAAGCAACGCCAAGACAAAGGCAGAAAGAGTAAGAAGGCGAGGTGGGTTCCCCCGGCAAGACCCTTGCCGGGGCGTGATATGTGTCCAACGTATCTATAATTTTTGATTGCTCCATGCTACTCTATCTACTGTTTTAGGCAATATTGGGATTTATTATCCACTTTTATATTATTTTTGGGACTAACCTATTAACCGGATGCCCAACCCAGATTTGCTGTTTTATGCCTATTTCAGTGTTTCGAGGAAAAGGAATATCAGACGGAGTCAAAACGGAACGAAATCAACTGGAGAAGTTAATTTTGGAAGGAAACCAACCTGATGGGCTTGGAGTGCACGCCAGGGGAGTCCCGGGCTGTCCACGAGGGTGGAGGGCGCGCCCCCCTTGGCGCGCCCCCCTACCTCGTGAGCCACCCGGAGGTCCACCGACGTACCCCCTGCACCCATATATACCTACGTACCCTAAAAGTTCCAGAACAGAAGATAAATCGGTAGTTCTGCCGCCGCAAGCCTCTGTAGCCACCAAAAACCAATCGGGACCCTGTTCCGGCACCCTTCCAGAGGGGGATCCCATCACCGGAGGCCATCTTCATCATCCCGGTGCTATCCATGATGAGGAGGGAGTAGTTCACCCTCAGGGCTGAGGGTATGTACCAATAGCTATGTGTTTGATCTCTCTCTCTCTCTCTCTCTCTCTCTCTCTCTCTCTCTCTCGTGTTCTCTCTCGTGTTCCATCTATGGAACGATCTTGATGTATCCCGAGCTTTGCTATTGTAGTTGGATCTTATGATGTTTCTCCCCCTATACTCTCTTGTGATGAATTGAGTTTCCCCTTTTGAAGTTATCTTATCGGATTGAGTCTTCTATGAACACTTGATGTATGTCTTACATGGGATAACCGTGGTGACAATGGGTTATTCTATTGATCCACTTGATGTATGTTTTGGTGATCAACTTGCGGGTTTCGCGACACTTGGGAACCTATGCATAGGGGTTGGCACACGTTCTTGACTCTCCGGTAGTAGCTTTGGCGCACTCTTTGAAGTACTTTTATGTTGGTTGGATGAATCTGAGATTGTGTGATGCATATCGTATAATCATGCCCACGGATACTTGAGGTGACAATGGAGTATCTAGGTGACATTAGGGTTTTGGTTGATTTGTATCTTAAGGTGTTATTCTTGGAAGCAAAAGGCAGCAAAGCGCCAAAATAGGAGACAGGATGATCTCCATTCTTCATAATGGTGAGTCAGGGTCTATATTATTTTATGCTATTTTACCTTAAGGGTGTTTAGGTCCTACCTGATACTGATGATCATGTGCTAAGAACAATTATATGTAGGGTTGGGTTCGATGACTATGAGGATGATGATCGTATGACTTATTATTAATAACGAGTAGAAGTTGTATGATGCATATGATGCATGATTAGTAGGACTTGTTATTATATATGATGATGTATGATGCGAGCATGCAGCGGGTGAAATGCACATAGCAGCAGTGGTAAACCAAGGACGAAGATATAAGAGAGGACACTTCTCTCTATTAGCTAGCTAATAACAACCTAAAAATAACCACCAAAACCCCTAAAGCAGCCACTTTTATTTTTAAAAAACAACTCCTTTTGGTCCCGGTTGGTGCCACCAACCGGGACCAAAGGCCCCCCTGCCTGTGCTCGGCGCACCGGCCACGTGGAGGCACATCTGTCCCGGTTCGTGTTTGAACCGGGACTAAAGGGGGGGAGGTATTAGTAACGACCAATTAGTCCCGGTTCATGAACCGGGACTAAAGGCCCTTACGAACCGGGACTAATGCCCCCTTTTCTACTAGTGCATGGCTCTCAGAAAAGGAAAAAAAAGATGAGTTCTCTATTTTTTTCTTTCAAGATAGGCACAGTTTTGTTCCCGCGAGAGGTATGGTTGTGCTTTCGCGAGAGGCATTGCCGGGCCTCTTTTGGAAAGGGAAAAAACCATGCTCATGATTTGGTTTTTTCTTCTGGTTTTTATCGTGAAAAAAAGTTCGTCAAAACCTATCAACATGGGATCTAGTTTTGAAGATCTCAATGCGAGGAATCCAATGGTGAAAACGGTTCGAGATTTGGAAACACGGTTTAAAAGATAAAGCGTTTTGAATAAACGGATCTATGAAAAAAGGGAAAATTACCAGGTTGCGACAAGTGGCACAACATGCAGCGCGCCACTTGTTGCAACCTGGGAAGGTGGGAGTGATCTTTGCTAGGAGTACTCCTCAATTAGTGATTTTGGTTACATCGGACAACCTAATCGGCAAAGACAAATCCTAAACGGCGCTATGCAATCTGGCGCACACTCCCTCGGCCACGTGGGCTTTATAGTTTACGGACCGCCTCTCTTTCGGGATACAAAAATGAACACAAGATTAATACAAGATGAATACAAGATTTATATACAAGATGAATACACAGCTCAACAAATGAACAAACCATCATCCTATGAACAAAACTCAGCATACAACAAATGGTAGAAATTCTGTAGCATCTTACGAAGATGGTAGGACAATTCAAGAACTAGAACAATTCAAGTATGCCACCGGATAGAATGGAAGATCTCGATGCTGGATCGGAGCACGGGGATCGTCATCGAGCTGAACATGTGCTAGAACTCGGAGGTGCCGTAGTTTCGGTGCTTGATCGGTCGGGCCGTGAAGACGTACGACTACATCAACCGCGTTGTTCTAACGCTTCCGCTTTCGGTCTACGAGGGTACGTGGACAATACTCTCCCCTCTCGTTGCTATGCATCACCATGATCTTGCGTGTGCGTAGGAATTTTTTTGAAATTACTACGTTCCCCAACAGTGGCATCCGAGCCTGGTTTTATGCGTAGATGTTATATTCACGAGTAGAACACAAGTGAGTTGTGGGCGATACAAGTCATACTGCTTACCAGCATGTCATACTTTGGTTCAGCGATATTGTTGGACGAAGCGGCCCGGACCGAAATTACGCGTATGCTTACGCGAGACTTGTTTTACCGCCATGCTTTGCACACATATGACTAGCAGGTGTCTGTTTCTCCAACTTTAGTTGAACTGAGTGTGGGTACGCCCGGTCCTTGCGAAGGTTAAAACAACACTAACTTGACAAACTATCGTTGTGGTTTTGATGCATAGGTAAGAACGGTTCTTGCTCAGCCTGTAGCAGCCATGTAAAATTTGCAACAACAAAGTAGAGGACATCTAACTTGTTTTTGCAGGGCATGTTGTGATGTGATATGGTCAAGACGTGATGCTATATTTTATTGTATGGGATGATCATGTTTTGTAACCGAAGTTATCGGCAACTGGCAGGAGCCATATGGTTGTCTCTTTATTGTATGAAATGCAAACGCCCTGTAATTGCTTTACTTTATCACTAAGCGGTAGCGATAGTCGTAGAGGCAATAGATGGCGTAACGACAACGATGCTATGATGGAGATCAAGGTGTCGCGTCGGTGACAATGGTGATCACGACGGTGCTTCGGAGATGGAGATCACAAGCACAAGATGATGATGGCCATATCATATCACTTATATTGATTGCATGTGATGTTTATTCTTTATGCATCTTATCTTGCTTTGATTGACGGTAGCATTTTAAGATGATCTCTCACTAATTATCAAGAAGTGTTCTCCCTGAGTATGCACCGTTGTGAAAGTTCTTCATGCTGAGACACCACGTGATGATCGGGTGTGATAGGCTCTACGTTCAAATACAATGGGTGCAAAACAGTTGCACACGCAGAATACTCAGGTTAAACTTGACGAGCCTAGCACATACAGATATGGCCTCGGAACATGGAGACCGAAAGGTCGAACGTGAATCATATAGTAGATATGATCAACATAGTGATGTTCACCATTGAAACTACTCCATCTCAGGTGATGATCGGACATGGTTTAGTTGATTTGGATCACGTGATCACTTAGATCACTAGAGAGATGTGTGTCTAAGTGGGAGTTCTTTAGTAATATGATTAATTAAACTTAAATTGATCATGAACTCAGTACCTGATAGTATTTTGCTTATTTATGTTTGTTGCAGATAGATGGCTCGTGTTGTTGTTCCGTTGAATTTTAATGTGTTCGTTGAGAAAGCTAAGTTGAAAGATGATGGTAGCAATTACACAGTCTGGGTCAGTAACTTGAGGATTATCCTCATTGCTGCACAGAAGAATTACGTCCTCGAAGCACCGCTGGGTGCCAGGCCTGCTGCAGATGCAACTGACGATGTTAAGAACGTCTGGCAGAGCAAAGCTGATGACTACTCGATAGTTCAGTGTGACATGCTTTACGGCTTGGAACCGGGTCTTCAACGATGTTTTGAACGTCATGGAGCATATGAGATGTTCCAGGAGTTGAAGTTAATATTTCAAGCAAATACCTGGATTGAGAGATATGAAGTCTCCAATAAGTTCTATAGCTGTAAGATGGAGGAGAATAGTTCTGTCAGTGAACATATACTCAAAATGTCTGGGTATAATAATCACTTGGTTCAACTGGGAGTTAATCTTCTTGATGATAGTGTCATTGACAGAATTCTTCAATCACTGCCACCAAGCTACAAGAGCTTCGTGATAAACTATAATATGCAAGGGATGGACAAGACTATTCCCGAGCTCTTCGCAATGCTAAAAGCTGCGGAGGTAGAAATCACGAAGGAGCATCAAGTGTTGATTGTCAATAAGACCACCAGTTTCAAGAAAAAGGGTAAATGGAAGAAGAAGGGGAACTTCAAGAAGAAAAGCAAACAAGTTGCTGCTGAAGAGAAGAAACCCAAGTCTGGACCTAAGCCTGAAACTGAGTGCTTCTACTGCAAGCAGACTGGTCACTGGAAGCGGAACTGCCCCAAGTATTTCGCGGATAATAAGGATGGCAAGGTGAACAAAGGTATATGTGATATACATGTTATTGATGTGTACCTTACTAATGCTCGTAGTAGAACCTGGGTATTTGATACTGGTTCTGTTGCTAATATTTGCAACTCGAAACAGGGACTATGGATTAAGCGAAGATTAGCTAAGGACAAGGTGACGATGCGCGTGGGAAATGCTTCCAAAGTCGATGTGATCGCAGTCGGCACGCTACTGATACGTCTCCGTCGTATCCACTTTTCCAAACAATTTTGCCCTTGTTTTGGACTCTAACTTGTATGATTTGAATGGAACTAACCCGGACTGACGCTGTTTTCAGCAGAATTGCCATGGTGTTGTTTTATGTGCAGAAAATAAAAGTTCTCGGAATGACCTGAAACTCCACGGAACACCTTAGAAAAAACAATAAAAAATCCTCGCCAAAGATGAAGACAAGGGGGCCCACACCCTGTCCACGAGGATGCGGGGCGCACCCCCTGGGCGCGCCCCCCTACCTCATGGGCCCACTAGTGGCCCTCCGACGCCAACTCCAACTCCATATATTGCCTTTCGGGGAGAAAAAAAAATTAGAGAGAAGAAATCATCGCGTTTTACGATACGGAGCTGCCACCAAGTCCTAATCTCTCTCGGGAGGGCTGATCTGGAGTCCGTTTGGGGCTCCGGAGAGGGGGATTCGTCGCCGTCGTCATCATCACCAACTACTAGGGAAAACCTTATACACAGAATCTTAGCAGCAGCGCGGCACAAAAAGAAGCGCTATTGCTAATTAGCAGTAGCGCGGGTTTTTAACCCTCGCTACTCCTAAGTTGATAGTAGTAGCGCGGGATTTTAACCCTCGCTACTACTAAACGGTCTCTACCGTGCCCCCCGACACATGCCATGGTAGTAGCGAGTGGTATAAACCCGCGCTACTACTAAGTTGATAGTAGTAGCGCGGTTTTATACCCCTCGCTACTACTAAGTACGAGGTAGGTGAAAACCCCATATCCTCGGCCGAATCCCTCCTCTCTCCCTCACGTTCCCCCTCTCTCACTTTCCTCGTCTCTCCCACATACTCCAGCGGTGGCCGCCGCTGGTACACTCTCCTTTCTTTCCCCCTCCCTCTCCGAGATCCCTCCAGTGGGCGGTTGCCAGAGCTCCTCGCCGCTGCCAAGATGCGGAAGCGCGACCTCGGCATCCTCCTCCTCGCCGCCTTCACCGTCTTCTTCTCGCTCCAGGTCAGCCCTCCTCCTTCCCTCCTCTTCGATTCGTTCCGGAACCCTAGCTGACCCATCCCCCTCCTCCTCCAGCAGCACGAGGGCGACTTCTCGTTCCGAGAGGCGTGGTACCACCTGTCGGACGAGGGATTCCCGGTCAAGCACAACGTGGGCCGCCTCCAGCCGCCACTCGTTGCCGACCTCAACGGCTACAGCCGCCGTGATGTGCTGCTCCCCACGCACGATGACATGATCCAGGTCCTCCAGCTCCCGGCCCACACCGGGCTGGCCTCCGCGTCCGCCCTCGACGGCTTCCACGAGGCACGCGTCATGGCCGAGATCTCCCTGCTCCCGACCAATGTGCGCGCGTCATGGGGTCGAGATTTTTTTTTGGTTTTTCAAATTAATAGTAGTAGCGCGGGTCACAGACACGCGCTACAGATAGTTAGTAGTAGTGCGTGTCAGAACCCACGCTACTACTAACACATGTACTAGTAGCGCGTGATCCACCGCGCTACTACTACTAGTTAGCTGTAGCACCGTAGTAGTAGCGCCGGCACCCGCGCTACTACTAGCTTTTAATCCGTGCTACTACTAGGCTTTTTCCTAGTAGTGAACCCTCCTCCATCACCAATTTCATGATGCTCACCGCCATGCGTGAGTAATTCCATCGTAGGCTTGCTGGACGGTGATGGGTTGGGTGAGATTTATCATGTAATCGAGTTAGTTTTGTTAGGGTTTGATCCCTAGTATCCATTATGTTCTGAGATTGATGTTGCTATGACTTTGCTATGCTTAATGCTTGTCAGTAGGGCCCGAGTGCCATGATTTCAGATCTGAACCTATTATGTTTTCATGAATATATGTGTGTTCTTGATCCTAGCTTGCAAGTCTATAGTCACCTACTATGTGTTATGATCCGGCAACCCCGAAGTGACAATTATCGGGACCAGTCCCGGTGATGACCATAGTTTGAGGAGTTCATGTATTCACTATGTGCTAATGCTTTGTTTCGGTTCTCTATTAAAAGGAGGCCTTAATATCCCTTAGTTTCCAATAGGACCCCGCTGCCACGGGAGGGTAGGACAAAAGACATGTTTAGGAGATTACAATTCATCTAAGCATTATACTCCCTCTGTTCCAGAATAATTGTTGCGACTTAGTATAATTTTAGTACAAAGTTGTATTAAGTCAGCAACACTTATTTTGGGATGGAGGGGGTACAAGTTAAGAGCATACTACAAGGTTCAAGCACTAAGTAGAGATCATATAAAAGAGTACCTCTATGTAAACTTTTAAGCCATGCAATACAACCCTGACCATAAAGATGTATATTACAAGAAGAATGTAACATACAACATTTAGTACTTTTATGTCTTGACAGAAAAATAGTCCCACCATCTCTAGACACATGGATGTATAAATGGAATGTTGAAACCATGCAAGGCATCCTAAAACATGATCAGCATCATAAACACAAGGCATCATACGATCAGAATAGTCCCATGTCCATTCGGAAGGAAAATTTAATATGTTAAATAGCTAGCACCTTCGTGTTCTTGATTAGCTATGAACCATTCAGTGAGCACTGTTTTATGTACATTGAATATTGAATCACCCTATCGAATCAGAATTCCTCATGAAAGATAACTTTGTTGATGCCAGGAAGATGTACCACCAACCTTTCAACAGACAGCTATTGGCCATGTATATCAAACGCAAACAAAAACAAGAAGGGAATAGAAACAACACCGACTACCATATCATTGGGAGTTGACTTCAAATATAAATTTACACTGGTAAACAATTAAACATTGCAGCATGGGACATTCAAAATTTGAATTGAAGGAACATTACAATATTAGTAATCAATTTTCCCTGCTGTGAATACAACGACACATAGGAAGCAGACCTATACAGTGCGCATATTGTATTTTCTAATAACAATAAATAAACTATATCATCACGCGCGGTGTGTGAACTGGAACCTAGCATTATGACATAAATTTTTTCTGCACGTTCAATAGGGAATTAAAAATAATAATAATAACTGAACAATACCAATTACAGACCAGCATAATACCCAACATAATTAATATTTAAGAAAAATATATACACTACTTCTCTTCTCCCCTCTAGTGCCAATGATGTTACAACAACTCGATACATTTGCAGATCGGCTGAAATTCGGTGATCACTTCTTTCTCACCTCTTGTTCTTCGAGCCAATTCCAAAAATATATCAAACCTTGCACTGTTTAGGTTTCAGCTTCTGCTGAAAAATCTTTTCTTGCAATGATATTGACCTGCCAAATAGAATGCCCAAAAAGGTTGGGTTGAAGTTACTAATTAGCAGCTATTTGATTTATCAACAAAATGAAGTACGGCTGTTTCAAGGTGGTTCCACGTGGGTTGTCAAACTAAATAATAAATATTCTGAACCTGATTTCCTTCAGATCCTTATCAAGCTACTGCTCTGATTCTTTTATCGCTATTTATTCTGTGGCTGCACAGGGAATATGAAACTCATGTGAGATAGTTGCATAGGCGTAAAGATAATGTCCTGTATTTTTTTTGCTAGCATATTCATAATACCTTGATATATAATGTGTATTAGAAATGCTTCAGTTAGCTATTACATTGATTTGTGATGCAACTAAAAGATAAAGTTTCTAAACATATCAGTTTCCCCGTCCTCACCAGGTACATCATGCCGTCCTCCACCAGGAACAACTGCTATAGCAAAGCATGCAATGACACCACCCAGCGCTCTGCTGCCCCGAGCAGGGGCGCCCAGGTCGATGGTCATCGTCAGTAATGTCGCGTTTACCTCCTGCTTCAGCCTTGCCACCAGCATCCCGAGCCGCCGCCGGCGTACAACGCAGAGCTCCGTTGGTGCTTGTCGGTGTACTAAATTAGTGGCCCTCCTTTGTACCCCTTAGTTGTGCATGGGCAGTTAGAGTCGCACCTCCGGCCACACTTAAGCAGGGCAGAGACAGGGAATCAAAGCTGCAGGATGGCCAAAGCAACGCCAAGACAAAGGCATAAAGAGTAACAAGGCGAGGTGGTTTCCCCCGGCAAGACCCTTGCCGGGGCGTGATACGTCTCCAACGTATCTATAATTTTTGATTGCTCCATGCTACTCTATCTACTGTTTTAGGCAATATTGGGATTTATTATCCACTTTTATATTATTTTTGGGACTAACCTATTAACCGGATGCCCAACCCAGATTTGGTGTTTTATGCCTATTTCAGTGTTTCGAGGAAAAGGAATATCAGACGGAGTCAAACGGAACGAAATCAACTAGAGAAGTTAATTTTGGAAGGAAACCAACCTGATGGGCTTGGAGTGCACGCCAGGGGAGTCCCGGGCTGTCCACGAGGGTGGAGGGCGTGCCCCCCTACCTCGTGAGCCACCCGGAGGTCCACCGACGTACCCCCTGCACCCATATATACCTACGTACCCTAAAGGTTCCAGAACAGAAGATAGATCGGGAGTTCCGCCGCCGCAAGCCTATGTAGCCACCAAAAACCAATCGGGCCGGCACCCTTCCGGAGGGGGATCCCATCACCGGAGGCCATCTTCATCATCCCTGTGCTATCCATGACGAGGAGGGAGTAGTTCACCCTCGGGGCTGAGGGTATGTACCAGTAGCTATGTGTTTGATCTCTCTCTCTCTCTCTCTCTCTCTCTCTCTCTCTCTCTCTCTCTCTCTCTCGTGTTCTCTCTCGTGTTCCATCTATGGCACGATCTTGATGTATCCCGAGCTTTGCTATTGTAGTTGGATCTTATGATGTTTCTCCCCCTCTACTCTCTTGTGATGAATTGAGTTTCCCCTTTTGAAGTTATCTTATCGGATTGAGTCTTCTATGAACACTTGATGTATGTCTTGCGTGGGATAACCGTGGTGACAATGGGTTATTCTATTGATCCACTTGATGTATGTTTTGGTGATCAACTTGCGGGTTTCGTGACACTTGGAACCTATGCATAGGGGTTGGCACACGTTCTTGACTCTCCGGTAGTAGCTTTGGGGCACTCTTTGAAGTACTTTTATGTTGGTTGGATGAATCTGAGATTGTGTGATGCATATCGTATAATCATGCCCACGGATACTTGAGGTGACAATGGAGTATCTAGGTGACATTAGGGTTTTGGTTGATTTGTATCTTAAAGTGTTATTCTAGTACAAACTCTTTTATAGATCGATCCGAAAGAATAGCTTTGTGGTGGTTTCGTACCAGACCATAATCTCTACGTTTGTTCTCCGCTATTAGTGGCTTTGGAGTGACTCTTTGTTGCATGTTGAGGGCTTGTCATATGTTCTATCTATGTTATTATTGTTGAGAGAACTTGCACTAGTGAAAGTATGAACCCTAGGCCTTGTTTCCTATCATTGCAATACCGTTTACGCTCACTTTTACCGCTCGTTACCTTGCTGTTTTTATAATTTCAGATTACAAAAACCCATATCTACTATCTATTTTGCACTTGTATCTTCATCTCTTCGCCGAACTAGTGCACCTATACAATTTACCATTGTATTGGGTGTGTTGGGGACACAAGAGACTCTTTGTTATTTGGTTGTAGGGTTGCTTGAGGGAGACGATCTTCATCCTACGCCTCCTACGGATTGATAAACCTTAGGTCATCCACTTGAGGGAAATTTGCTACTGTCCTACAAATCTGTCCACTTGCAGGCCCAACAACGTCTACAAGAAGAAGGTTGTGTAGTAGACATCAAGCTCTTTTCTGGCGCCGTTGCCGGGGAGGTGAGTGCTTGAAGGTATATCTTTAGATCTTGCAATCGAATCTTTTTGTTTCTTGTTTTATCACTAGTTTATTTTATAAAAGGAAAATTACAAAACAAATGGAGTTGAGTTTGTCTCATACGCTTCACCTTTTTAATATCTTTCGTGAGTATGATGGAAAGGAAAATTGTGCTCAAGTACTAGAAGAGGAAATCTATAGAATCTTTTTATTTGATGAGCATGATTTCAATGTTGTTAGTATGAATTCCTTGAATATCCATGATGCTAATGTTATGCAAAGCCACAAGCTTGGGGAAGCTATGTTTGATGGAGATGATATCTTTTCCCCCAAGCTTTGATGAGTAAATTTACTATGATGAAAGCATGCCTCCTATTTATGATGATTATTGTGATGATATGTATGCTATAAAGAAAAAGTTTGCTTATGTGGAGATTAGTAAATTTTCTATGCTTGTAGATCATGAAAAGAATGCTTTAGGTGCTGGTTATATTGTTGAATTCATTCATGATCCTACTGAAAATTATTATGAGGGAGGAATATATGCTTGTAGGAATTGCAATAATGTCAAGTTTCCTCTCTATGTGTTGAAAATTTTGAAGCTATGCTTGTTGTGCCATCCTCTCCTCTACCCCAGTGCTGGTTGCACCTATACCACAAGAACCGTTGCTGATGTACCTAGCGGCAACGAATCAAGTGGTTAGCACCGCGCTGGTGGCGCAGAGGGAGGTCGACAAAGAGGCGGCAGCAATGGCAGAGTCGACGGATGGCGAGCTACGACCCTCCCCGGCAGGGCTTGGTCCTGGCAAGACTGAGCCCCCGGCAAGGACTGACACTAGTGTGGCAGGGCCCGCGCGACTAGGTGAAGTGGTGCAGAAGAAGAAGATGGTGCAAAACCCAGTTTACTTCGCCAGCTCCCTCTTGCAGGGGGCTAGGTCGAGGTACTCCGGTGTGCAGAAATTGCTCTTCGGCCTCCTTATGGCCTCGAGGAAGCTGCGTCATTACTTCCAAGCACACGAGATCACCTTTGTCACCCGCCTTCCGTTGCAACGGATACTGCACAACCCAGATGCAACGGGGAGGATTGTGGAATGGGCCTTGGAGCTGTCAAGTTTTGGTTTGAAGTTCGAAAGCACCTCGACGATTCAGAGCAGAGTCTTGGATGAGTTCATTGTTGAATGGACCTCAACGCCTAACGAAGAGATCCAAGAAACCACTCTCCCCGTCAAGGAAACGAGTCGCAACTGGATTATGTACATTGATTGGGCTTTTTTGCTACAAGGCGCCGGTGCTGGTGTGCTGCTCGTCGCACCCACCGGAGAGCACCTGAAGTACATGATCCAAATGCACCCTTTCCAGGGAGATGTCGACGAACAACACTGCCGAGTACGAGGGATAGCTTGCCGGTCTCTGGATCGCGGCAGACCTCAGAGTCAAGAAGCTCATCATCTGGGGCGATTCGCAGCTTGTCGTCAGGCATATCAACAAGGACTATCAGAGCCCGTTGATGGAAGCTTACGTTGATGAAGTGAGGAAACTGGAGGAGCGCTTTGACGGTATACATGCAAATCATGTCCCTCGAGTGGAGAACAACATCGCCGACTACCTATCAAAGCACGCTGCCCTCAAGCTACCTGTGGAACCAGGTAGCTTTGTGCTTGGTTGACTCAACCATCTGTTGGACCATCAACAGAGTAGAATAAGCGAAGGGAGTTCGGCCACGACAAGTACTTCCCTACCGAGCTCCCTGGAGCCGCCGGTGAAGGAGTTGCCATGGACGCTGAGCCTACCGTGGGACAACCGACTCCGGCGGGGCACCAAGCCCTTGCCGTGGAGGCAACCGTTCCCGCGGCGGAAGAAATGCCTTTGGTCCTTGCCGTCGAGCCACAGGTTGCAGCATAGGCGCAGCATACCGTACGATTCCTCCAAATAGGGGAGCTTCCTGAGGAGCAGGAAGAAGCAGAGAAAGTAGCCCACCGGTCTGCTCTGTACTAGTTCGTTGACGATGTTCTGTATAGAAAAAGACCGAATTGAGTGAAATTGAAGTGCACCTCCCAGGAGGAAGGACTGGAGCTGTTGGCGGAGATACATGGAGGCATATGTGACTCCCACATAGGGTCAATGGCCCTTGCCGGGAAGGCTTTCCGGCAAGGTTTCTTCTGGCCCACTGCCCTCCAGGATGCGACATCACTAGTAACCAAGTGTGAAGCGTGCCAGTTCCATTCGAAGAAGCTTCATCAGCCAGCTCAAGCCTTGCAGACAATCGCTCTCTCCTGGCCATTCTCGGTCTGGGGGCTCGACGTACTGGGCCCTTTTCCCCGCGCCGTCGGGGGCTTTGAGTACTTGTACGTTGCAATCGACAAGTTCACAAAGTGGTCGGAGGTGCAAGCAGTGAGGAAGGTGACCGCATAGTCAGCCGTCAAATTTTTCAAGGGGCTAGTTTGCCGCTTTGGTGTGCCGAAAAGAATCGTCACCGACAACGGCACGCGGTTCACAAGCCACACCTTCATGTAGTATATTGAAGACCTCGGCAGCAAGGTTTGTTTTGCTTCGATGGCATACCCACGGAGCAACGGCCAAGGGGAGAGGGAAAATGCTGAAGTGCTACGTGGCTTGACAATGAAGACTTTTGATAGGCTGCACAAGAGCGGAAGGCGCTGGATTGATGAGTTGCTGGCGGTTCTTTGGTCGATCAGAACGACGCCAAATCAAGCCACCAGCCAGACACCCTTTGCCCTTGTTTATGGGGCAGAAGCAGTTCTCCCCACGGAACTCATATACGGGTCACCTCGAGTGCTCGCTTATGATGAGCTTGAGCAAGAGCGATTGTGGCAAGATGACGCAACAGTCCTTGAGGAAGATCGTCTTCGGGAAGCTGTGAGAGCAGCACGCTACCAACAAGCCTTGCACCACTACCATAGCCGCATGGTTCATGCCCGAAGCTTTGAGGAAGGCGACCTTGTTCTTCGGCGCATTCAGTCGGCCAAGAATTCCAACAAGTTGACACTGAAGTGGGAAGGCCCTTATCGGGTAACACGAGTCACCAGGCCTGGCGCAGTCTGCCTGGAGACCGAAGATGCCATTCCAGTGAGCAACTCCTGGAACATCGAGCATCTTCACAAGTTTTACCTATAAGGCGCGGCTGCAGGCCCCCCGGCAAGCCACCTTTTGTACAAGCCTTGCCGGCAAGGCATGTAACCCTTTGTACAAAGCCAGGCGCAGACCCTGACCATAAATAAACGAAGCACTGACGCCCTAAGTTATAGCATGCATGCTAGATTGAGTCTCTCCCTCGGTTAGGGTTGATAGTGCTTAGCGGCGACTAACCACTAGCATAGAGGTCGAGTTTTCGTCTCTTTGTTCGCCATCCATCCTCTTCGGTTCGCAGGGTACATAAATGTTTCTGGCAAGCTGAGTGGAAGAAAGAGAACAAGCCGATGCTCCGGACCCGGCAAGCCAAGTTTGCCAGGGGCTGAAGACACAAAGTTCACCATGGCAAGCTAGGGTTGCCGGGAGCTGCAGATCCAGATAAGTTTTCCTATCCCCTGTTATGCATTTCCGTATGAAGTTTGGGAGGTGTGGAACCTCGTTTTGTTCCAAGGCTGTCGTGCTCCCTTCATTCCTGCCGCCCGAGAACTTCTTCTTGGTTCAGGATTTGGTTGTAGCCGCGGTGGCAAGAAAGCAAGCGTACGACCCACCCCTAGTTCGCCCCTGCCTCCACCGAAGGCGTTGGTATGGTCGAACGGAGTAGGGGAGCGGCAGGGCCTGTTGCCGGGCAACGATGTTTATGTTGAAAACAACAAGGTTTTGTTCCTTGGTATGGGCTTTGTTCACACACACAAGACCCTGCAAGCACCCTCTTTTCACTAATACGTTCCATACAAGTACAGTTCGTATGGAATGTAAACATAAACAGGGAGGTTACAAGTTTTAAACCTATAACTAAGGCCCGTAGGCTTACAAACTGAAAAAAGATAAGGTGACTGTAATCCCTTTCTTGTCCTTCTCCTCGGTAAATGGAACAAGAAGGCAAAAGGGCAGAAGGAGCGCCTAAGCAAGGTACGAGCAGCTGAAGGCGCCAAGAGAACATGTCGGTGGCCGCCTAAGAGACGGCTGGTCGTGGTGGTGCCGGAGGAAGAGGTGGAAGATGAGGCAGCAGTCCGTCAATACGCTACGAAGGCGTTGGTGCCATCGTACTCTGACTTGACGGCCCACCACCCGCCTTCTTCGCCTTCTCTAGTCTTCCCATGCCAGCCGCCCAGGGAGGCGACCCCGAGAAGTTCAAGGAGCCGGCTCCACCGGGAGAAGGAGCCCGGTGCAGATGCTGCTGCTGCCGGAACAACCCCGGAGCGGCGGGTCCGACACCTAGTCGGACCCATCATCCTATTTCCTACTACCCTCGTCGTCGATGCCACTGTCCTCCTCGTCACTCTCGCTTGAGGATGAGTCTTCGTCATCCGAGGAGCTCTCCACGCAGCACTTCAGGCGAGTTCCGAAATCGCCGAAGACCTTGACGGAGAGGAGGCCATTGTCCATTAAATTAAAGTAGAGAATGAGCCCTACCGTCAGGCTATGGATGTGAGGGAAGGTCTTCCATCCGGGGCGAAGATACATGACGTGAGGGGCTGGGAAATCAACATCGGCCAATGTACCGCTCTTCCTGCAGCCCCTCATGTGCAGCCTCAGCGCCTGCGGCGGGTCAAGCTCCATCTCCCGAGCGAACGGGGTCGGGAGACTAAGACGACGGCGCGCCGGCCGACGCATCCTAATGAAGAACTCGCAAGGGTTGTCCCCGAAGTGGGTGTCCATTGGGCGAAGGACCACTGCCGGAGGCGAGGCCGATGCGCCGCCCGTCCTCCTCTTCCCCGAGCACCGCGGCGGCCTCGGCCTCGCCCCCTCTCCCTTCCCCTCGCGGCCGGGTCCGCCGCCACGAGCTCTTGGGGAGGAGCGACGCGTTGTCAAGCAGAGACCCTTGCCGCCACCGATGAAGCACCAGCGCGCCCTCTCGCCATGACAGAAGGGAGGAAGGAGCAGGGATGGGGAGAGGTGGATGGCGAAGGACTGAGAGGCGCCATCCCTACCGCCCCCCCCTTATAAAGGGACGGGGTCAGGGCTCGGCCGCCCCTCTCAGCCAATCCGGCTCATTAAGGTGACAGCAGGCGAGGCAGTCGACCGCCCTCCCCGCCCAATTGAAGGCGCGTGGGTATCGACCCACACGCGCACGTCTTCCTGTATTTCACGCGCCTGTCATTCGCTCTGTGTCGTGCATGCGGTGTACGTGGCGCAAGGGACGGGCATAATGAAACGCGTGGAGCGACGGTTCCCAGGTAAGGAGAGTAAATGAGCAGCGGCCCTGCGGTCTCGAAGGGACACGCAAGCCGCTTCTTTATTGTTCACCGCAGGATGATGCAAGCATGCTTCAATCACCCCCGCGCGCGACACCCACATCACGCGTGCAACACGGATCGTGGGAGAGCGTAGCAGGAGGAAAAATCCCCTCAATTAAAACGGCCCCACCTGCCCGCGCACCACTTTTGGGCCTAGCCCAACAACGCGTTGCGCTTATGTGTGGCCCATGCCCGGAGGCTCCTGTCAGTGTACTAAAAAAGGGGCGCTCCTTTGTACCCCTTACTTGTGCACGGGCAGTCACAACCGCACCTGCGGCCACACTTAAGCAGGGCAGAGACAGGGAATCAAAGCCACGGGATGGCCAAAGCAACGCCAACAGAGAGGCATAAAGAGCAAGAAAGCGAGGTGGTTTCCCCCGACAAGACCCTTGCCAAGGCGACCCCCACGGCCCCGGCAAGGACCTTGCCGGGGCAGCCTACCAACGCGAGCGGAGCGCGCCACGCTTGAGCCCTAGTTTTTCCAACACTGCCAACCACGTTGGGACCTGGGCTCGGGAGGCGCCTCCCTACTGGCATGCAGATCTTTGTGAAGACAAGAAACACTCCAAATCAGAAGAGGATTAGAAGGCGACGAACCTCGGCGAGATCCTTGACGAGGAAGCCCACAAGACCCCCGGCAATACCCTTTTCGGGAACGACCGCAATGCCTCGGCAAAACCCTTGATGGGGCCCCGGCAAGGCCCTTGCCAAGGGCATCCGTGGGGCCACAGCCAGGCCCATGCCCGCCAAGTTTCCACCACTGCTCCCTTGCAGCTGCCAGCCCACCAGCTGGGCAGGCGTCTGCGTGTCGACATGAGGCTTCTCGGCCAACTCAGCGCATGCCTACGTGGTGGCATGCAAACCTTCGTGAAGGCCCTACCACCGCGCCACCTTAGCAGCCTGCCAGCCTACATGGCGCTAACCGCCTCGCTGGCCCATGTGCGTGTCAAGGCAGGGCGAAGCGGCGATAAAGTGAAGGGGACATGTCAGAGGTGCATTAAATGCGTCTTGTCCCGTAACGGCAAGCGATAGGCTTAGCCACAGTCCCCCGATGCCACGTCCTGTGTGCCACTGTGGCGATCTCCTTAACTATAAAAGGAGGCCCAAGGCATCGAGGAGAAGGATTCGGACCCATGGACAAGTTACGCTCATTGGAGCTAGCTCAAGAACTCCAAGAACACGGATATACACAATAAAGCAGGACTAGAGTATTACGCATCCTCGCGGCCCGAACCTGGGTAAACGACCTGAGTGTTTGTGCTGACTGCTAATCCCGCTCTCCTCATGACCCCGCGCCCCGCAACCGTAGTAGGGATTCTTGTGATCCCATAGGTGTCGTTTTCCACCGACAGTGCTGAAGTGAAGCTCATGCGCGAGCTCGGGCGTAAGGGTAAAGGGGGAGGAGGGAAGAGAGGAAAAAAGATGAGAGGCTGCCGGTGCGGTGTGGCTGGTCCTGTGCGCATCCATGGTGCGTGCAGGAGGCAGATGAGGCGTGCTCGGGCCTCTCGTGATGGCGGCCACGCGTGAGGGCTGGGGGAGGCTGTGCATGGGAAGTGGAATAGGAAGATGGGAGGTTGTGTTGGAGGAGGAGGAGGAGGAGGAGGACGAGGGGAGTAACGACTAATCACTGGGAAGCCACGCCTGATCTTCCGGCATGCAAGTGTAGCGGAGTGGCTCCTTTGCCCTATCTACAACGAAGGGGGAAAATTGAGAGGAATGCGAACGCCGTGTGAATGTGGGAGGAGGAAGGGAGAGGGTGTGGGCGATAGACAATTGGGAGTTTTTGAGAGAATGCGCGATCGGTCGGGAGCAGAAGAAAATATCTACCGACCAGATCGGTCCAGAGAAAAAACTGCTACAAAACCAGGAGAAAACTATGTTGAAACCCAGGGACACATGTCGCTTGAAGGGAGCAATGGCGCCCAGCGCTGGGAATGCACGGGAGCAGCCTCTGTTTAGCAAATTTAATTCTTGTATTTATGTATCTATATTCACCTATATCTCATAGTCTGCCATCCAAATTAACGAAGGTTGATACATCTTGACTCTATATTTCCATATCACAGCCCTCGTCGTTTTTTATCAATTCGATAGTGTAATTGATGGATTGCAATTTGATTAAAGAAACTTTAACTTCATTACTGAATTAAGTATCTTCTCCCGCCCATATGATTGATCATTCCTCAGATATATCTGACTCGCTACCATTGAAGTATAAGTAATCATGGTCTATGGTAAATGCACATTATCTCTAGGTAAGGTAGACTATATTAATTATATGACTCACCGGTGGAACTGGTAGCAATAGCCTCTGAATAGTCATGCGTCCACTTCTCACTTTTGCACGAACCAGTGAATATGTTTTATGTAGATGAAAATGAAATAACCAAAAACAACCCAATAATGTTTGAGAAAAACAAACAAGGCAATTACAAACTTATAGAACTCCTCACAAAGCTAGAGAAAGTAATTGCACGGATAGGCGAGAAAATAACTTAGCAACACCATCAAACATAAAAGGTAGATGCATGCAGTTTTGAGTATAAAAAACAGCAAGTTGGTGCATTAGATCTTCTCTTCTCATTTGTATGATACCCGTAGATCACTCGGTGGATTTGTCTGATGGGTCGCCATATTCATAGTAAGTGTAGCCCTCCTCACCGTAAGGCGGCAACATCTGCAGTTCCGAGTACTCGATAGTAGTGCAGTAATTCACCAATAGCTCAGCCATTTTAGAGAAAGGATTTGTTGCAGATTCAAATACATACTTGGGCTCCTCTTCCCATCCACTGCCAGCGAGACTCCCTTGATCACAAGCTCTAACCACGGAGTGATCCGCGTATTAGATTGTGCCAGATTCGATTGAGTGGAACTTGTTGGACTTCGTGGTGTCGATGGAGAGGCACCTGCATGAGCTGACAAACAGCGCGCGGCTACCGATGCTTCTGACCGGCACGAGCACCTTGTTCACGGTGTCCACCTTGTAGACCACCGGCATGCCATTACAAACGCGCCCATCCATCACCAGAAGAAACTCTCCCTCAGATTCCACGAGATAGAAGTTATTGCTCCCATGGGTTAGCTCAAAATTTGGGCTGACAATGGTGGTGAACATGGAGATTGTCCCCGCGGAGCGTTTCCATTGGTTTCCTTCCTTGTACACGTTAGTGATTGTTGATATGATGGATCCATACTTATTTGTGATGAACATGCCGCTGGCAAAGGATCTCAAGTTCTTGTGACCATCGCCAGAGCCCCAATCCCGTCCAGAACTCCCCTTCTCCAAAACCCAAAGCGGGGTGCCATTCCTCGCTTTTCTGATCAGCCCAGCTCACACAATCGTTTAGCAGGTATGAGATGAACACCATCATTGGAGACGTTGTCACAACGACAGAGCTCACCTGTTCCATGGGTATATGCACCTTGAAGCGTGCCATGGTTAAGCACCCGAGTTTGGTATGGCTGCGCTCTCTGCCCTAGCACGAGGAGTCCGCCTTTCGTGACGCCGACAAAAAAGTACCTCCGGCTGTGGACCTCCGTGGGGATTTTCTTGCGGAGGCGGCGGCCTGTGCTAAGGTTGAAGAAGGTCACCCGGTCATTGTCGTTGATGGAGTGCTCCAGCATGATCCACTTGCTGGGCATGAATTTGGGATCTGTGGCATCCGCGGTGGAGTCTGTGGCTCGGCGCCAGTTGCCGCAGACAGTCCGGAAGGCGACATAGTGGTCGATATCGTCCGTTGCGAGGAAGGATTCACTGATCTTCCTCGTGATATCATATGGGAGATTTTTCCAGAACACCAGGTCCGCCATGACTAGTTTCAGGTGGGTGGTGGATGGAGGAGGTATTTCTTTTTGTGGGAGGCGTAGCTGCGGACTACAATCCTATGCTTTTTGTGTGCTTGCGTCTGGATGGATTGGATGGTGGCTATATATATACACATTCTTGGCGCGTCTTGCAGAAGTTTCAAACGTTGTGTGAACGTACAAGGTTTGATGCGTTCGCTGGGTGACATTTTTGGAAGAACTTGAAACCAAACGAACGTTGTGAACAGCTAGCTGTTAGCACCAATCGTCAAGGCATGCCCGGCGCTATTACTTTCCAACAATGAAAAAGACCTAGTGTTCGCTTGCATACTGCATACACGTACTGCACTATTACTTTCCAAAAATGAAATCGCCTAGTGTTCACATGCATACTGCGTACGTATATCATTCCATATATACTTACAGCAAATGGGGCTGCATTCCTATTCCATTGTACTCCCTCCGTCCGGAAATACTTGTCATCAAAATGAATGAAAATGGATGTATTTAGAACTAAAATACATATAGATACATCTATTTTATTGACAAGTATTTCCGGACGGAGGGAGTATTTGACTAAACTTCAGAAAAAATAATTCATGTTTGCAAAGTTGTCTAAACCATGCGCACACGAGACAAAAGAAAGTGGTTTTCAAGTTTGTTTTCGAACACAGTACAGATGCAAGCGCTCATACATACGCGCATACGCTCATCCGTATGAACGCACACACGGACACCCTACCCCTATGAGCACGTGACTGAGCCAGCATATCATTTTTACATTTACGAAGTCACCGTATGCGCACCTCGTCGTCGACAGGAACATCTCCTCCCACTGAAAGCGCATCGTTGGAAATTCCAAAATAAATCTAGAAATAATGCGAGCACCAAGACATGAACCCCGATGGGCTGGGGATACCATTGTCCCTCTATCAATCCAACCACAGGTTTGTCCGCTAAGTGGATGTCAAGTTAATGGTACCAAAACATGTTCTCTGTTTTTTTGTTGAGAAAAATGGTACGACCTTAATATTCTATAGATTGATAGATGTATGTCTAACATCTGATCGGTGACTATCAATAGGACCAAAACGTTTTCCTCATAATCGCGCTCCAAGGAGACGAGGGTTTTCCAGCCGCCTTCTACCGATGCTAACGGATCTGCCTCGACTCCCGTGGCCTTAGGGCTATGGAGGCGCAATGGATAATGGCCCGTTCCTGCAGGAGGGCTTCTCCTCCGATTTCAGATGTCTTTTTGAGTCTATTTAGAGGTTGTGTCCTGCCTAGTCTCCGTCCCGATGGTGCCCCTATCATTGTCGGAGGGTGCATGGATGTGCGTCTCTAGTAAATCTCGCACGATTTAATTGTCGTTTGTCTTTGGTTGATCTGCTTGGATCCGGTCATCCTTCATCAGCATTCGTGTGTCTATAGTTGGGTCCTTCATTATTGACGGTTGTCTTTCTGCTATGCTGGTCCATTGGGGCCTTAACGCGACAAATTCCTATCTGGCTACTACAACAGGATTTGCTCGTCTCCGTTGAGGAAGGGGTGATGACGGCGGCTCGCCTTTTGTTCCTTTTAGTGCTTATTGTCCTGACTTTGTGGTCTATAGACTTGGATGTAATTTCAATTACTTCTGATGTTCTTTATACTACTATAATGTTTGATGAATAGATCGGAAGTTTTTCTCAGATTTTTTTTTCTGGTAGGTGAAATTGAGTCCATAATGAGGGTTTTAGGGGAGCGCCCAGGGGAAGGGGGGAACACTATTACTTGTGTACTGCGTGTTGTAACTCGAGCATGCCATCAGTGTTGTAGTAAATGGGCCGGCCCAAGAAAACTAGATGCGTGTGACGCTGCTTCGTTCGCATCATTTTGATTGTTGGTTGTTTCAATTTTCCCTTTTCTACTCTGATGTATATTCTGAAATATTCTAAATATAAGTTTTTCTATTTCAAATGTTTATGTAGTGTGAAAGAAGCGTTAGTGCAATGTTTCAATATATTTGATGGCATAAAAAATTGTGCATGCATTTTACATAAAATGTTTGTGAAATTTTTCTAAATGTTTGAAAAATTTAAAACACTAGTCGCGTGATTAAGAAAAATTGTATCATTAAAATGATGATTGTGAGACTTTAAATATGAATAATTTTAAATGTTTATACAATGTAAAACAATATTTGTCTAGTTCAAAAAGATGTTGTGACATTAAATATATGTTTAACCTGTAATTTTTTTAACACTTATTCAAAAATACGTTCGAAAACATGTATTTGAAAAAAATGTACATCTAGTATTTGTTTAACGCTTACCTTTTATATAAAAAAATTACATCATGTATTGAAAAAAGTAGAAACATTTTAAAAGAAAGAAAAGAAAATAAGTAAAATCAATAAAAACCGGTGAAAGTAACATAAAAAATGAGGGAAATCGGTGAAAGAAACGCAAAAACCGACATAGAAAGAAAAGGATACCGTACAAAAAGAAAACATGAAAAAGAAAAAGAAAGAGAAAAAGAAAGGAGGAAAACCCGAAAAATCATGGAAACAAACGCTGAAACTGAAAAAACACAACAAAAACTGATGAAAACCACTACAGAAACAAACAAAAAAAAATACCGAATGATTTTTTACGAAAGCAAACAAAATGGTTACAAAAGTGCAGAAAGTTATTCCATGGATAGGACTGAGAAAGTAACTTGACAACACTAGTTAGCGTGCACGTGCAACACACGTCTCAACCAAATCAGCACATCAAATTCATGTGTATTAAATTATGTAGTGCCGATAACCCCTCCCTCTCTTTAGGTGAAGTTCAATACAAACCCCATATTTATCTTATGAGGATGTATGTGAGGTCGGAGTAGACCAAAAAGAAATCATAATCCAAGACGAAATTGCAATAGTATAGTAAAGATTTCATAATATATATATATATATATATATATATATATATATATATATATATATATACACACACACACATATATATATACACACGGTCTATTCTGCTAATATTAGCAGAATAACTATTCTGCACACCACTTCGGCACTGCACGCTCAACAGAAGCGCACTGCATCATTTTGACGACGAGCACTGCAATAGAGACTAGTGAACTTCTCGTCGGAAAAAACTGCACGTGTTATTTTTTTGGTACTGTTTTCGCTCTAATTTTTTAACCGTTTATTGGAATGAGGCGTGTAATAAACCATTGAAAAGCTATGAATTAGGCGCAACTTCGACATGTTGAACAATTTTCGAGATTTCACACGGTTTAAGAGCAGTTTTGAAAATAGTGCGGCGGATGACGAGTGGCAGAGAGCGTTTTTTCGCGTTTTTTTCTAAACCGCTTGTCGGAATGAAGCAAATGATACGCCGTTGGATAGATATCGTTCAGGCGCATCTTTTTCTTATATAAATCTTTCTCCACTTCATTACGGTTTAAGAGCAGTTTCAAATTTACTAAATCGCGGAACTCGGTTTTTCAAGTTTTTAAAAACTTTCATTACTTTTTTCGCTTCAGTTTTTGAACCGTTTGTCGAAGCGAGGCGTTTGATATGCCGTTGGAAAGCTATGAACAGGCGCAACTTTCATATGTTGAAATATTTTTGAGATTCCTTACGGTTTTAAGTTAATTTTGAAAAACATGCGGCGGACGCCGAGTGGCTGCGTCCGTTTTTTCATAATTTTTTTCAAACCGGTCGTCGGAATGATCCAAATGATACACCGTTGAAAAGATATCGTCGAGACGCTACTCTTTCATGTAGAACACTTTCTCTAATTTCTTACTGTTTAAGAGCAGTTTTGATTTTACCAAAATGCGGACACTATTTTTCGTGACACCAAAATCGACTAGTGAGCTGCATCAGACAGAAAAGCGCTCTGCTTCACACAGAAAACCGCACTGCATCAACGAGCAAGTGAACTGCATAATTTAGTGTCTTTTTCTAACTTTATGAATAAGAAAGGATTGTGGACACGAGGTCAAGTGAACCACAACATATATCAAAGTAAACTACATAATTGTTTTGTCCTTTTTTTGTAAATTCATCCGCACTACATGCTCAACATTAGTGAGCTACATGGATAACATTAGTGAGCTGCATCTTTTTATGTGTTCGTCTTGTCCTGCAAAATATAGTTAAATGACCCGCAGGTGCGTAATGCATCACAACAACCATGAACTTCATCGCTTTTTTTGTTTTGCAAAGTGCACCACAAAGGTGTTCTTAGTGAGCTGCATCATTTTTAAGAAATTGTACACCAAATTTTGCAAAACAATTCCTCCAAAAAATAATAAAAAGTGAACTCCTCTATGCAATTTTTTTACAAAACTAAACTCCTCTATACTGTGCACTGCACTGCAAATCTAAACAGACATTTTTTATGAATTTTACTAGGACATCAATCAAACTCCACGACCCACAATACATGATATCAATTAAACTCTTAAAGAACTGCATGGAGGAGAGCGAGTCAACCGAGAGAGAGAAAACTGCATCTTGTGTTTCTTTTTTATAATCGGTTTCTCCTCCATTTTTCTGCATTAGAGAACATAGTGGACTGATTTGTGTCTTCGTTTGAGCTCACACCGAACTGCACACACACACTACAAAAGAAACTTTAACATGCGAACTGCAAAAAGAAAAAAGTGGGCTGCAACACTCGGTCGTCAGCGAGGTCGCGATCCAAAGGGATCCATGGAGTGGCGCCGGGACAAGATTGAGATGGACATGGCGCCACCTGTGGGGCACAAGAGAGATGTGAGGGAGACGTGAGGAAGAAGTAGGAAAGGAGAGAGAGGAGGGCGCTCAGCTCTGGTAATGTCGTGTTGTTGCCGTCCAGCGCTTCGGAGTGGGGAGGGGCTAGCGGCCGGAACCGAGCGTCCACAGCTATGGGGCGGCCGCCGAGAATGGAAGCAGGGAGGTCGGAGACCACCAGGGCTATGGGGCGGCTGGGAAGCTCCAAACAAAACTGCACAAAAGAAATCTGAAGAATTGAATAGCACCGCACCGCATTGGTGCTCGTCGTGGACTGCACTTCACCCACAGAAAGAGCTGCATCCCCTGCTGGAGTCCAGCGGGCTGCACCAATGCGAGTAGCGCACTGCACTCGTACATGTCGCAAACTGCAAGGGGGCTTCAAGGCTCGAATGACATAGGGCCGGTGCTGGTAGTTTCTCCCCTCTCCCTGCGGTGGACGACACCAGACTGAGAAGTGCATGACAGTGAGGAGAGGAAACGCCGGATCGAGGTCGTTTGTCCTCGCCGGAAGAGAAGAAGCTCGCGCTGAGGGGGCACGTGAGCAAATATCTCGAGTATAACAAGCTCGCCGTCATGAGTCGATGTCCAGGGGTGGCACGGTGGCCGTGGATGCCGAAGGAGGTCAGAGATGATGCACCCGGCCTACGCCTAGCCGTGGACGAAGAGGAGGACCCCGGTGCGTCTCGAGAGCCATGGATTTTGGGTCGTTGTCGGAGAGGAAGTGCCGTGGAGAGATGCAACGGGATGGGAGGGAGGAGGTGGAGGAACGGGGAGGGGTCAGGTCCAGGCGTGGCGCTGGCTGGCGCCGGAGGGAGGTGGGGCTCAAGGGAAGCCCAACCACCATGGCGGGGCGGTGCTCAGGATGGCCGGATCCGGCGATGACGCATCATGGGAGGTCGTGGATGGCTGGATCCACTGGCGGCGCGACGCGAGTAGGCCGTGGATGGCTGGATCCATCGGCGGCGCGTCACGGGGAGGCCATCCATCGGCGCCGAAGGGAGGGGGTTGGTGGAGCACCACAGGGATGGGGG
>NC_041385.1:826969036-826973491 GCF_002162155.2 Triticum dicoccoides
GGGGGGAGGGAGGTGGTGGTGCGGCGACGCGGGGCATGGAGGTGGGGCAGCGGCGCAGGGGAGGGAGGTCGGGCGGCGACGCGGGGCAGGGATGTGGGTCGGCGGCGCGGAGGGAGGGAGGTGGTGGAAGGAGGTGGTGGAAGGAGGTGGGGCGCGGTGGGGTGGGCGCGGCCCTGGCTGAAGGAAGGAGGTGGAGGGAGTGGGTAGAGGGGAGAGGTCGTGGGGTGGAGGCAGTTTCTCGGGTTGTTGTGCGGTCCGGTTATATGGATCGAGTAGTACAGAAGTGTTTGCAGAATAAGCGATTCGGTGTGCAGAATAAGATCTTAAGGGGTGTTATTAGAATAGACCCATCCTATATTGTCCAAGTGAACATGGCAGAGTTGCAAACGTTTGACAAGATATACAAAAAAGACCGTAGTCTTGGAACAACTGAATTTGTTCCCTCTTGGATTCAGACTATATGTGATCTTGAGAATTTAAATTGATGGGCTCGACTACAGCGCCACAGTGGGCGTTACAACAGGCACCACTGGCGAGCTTGAAGAGTTTGCTAGTAGCCAGGACCATTTTGCACCCATTCCGTGCCTCTCATCTCAAGAAGTGCAACATTAATGTACAAAAAAATGAAGAAATGATATTTAACAATTTGTGTGTGACAGAGATGGCATGCAAGCCACACTTTCTCTAGGATAATCTTAGTTCTGGCAAGATAAACCATGAATTAAATTTGTCCTATCAACATATCAAAAATGGAGGAAGGTCTACTATTTCAAAATGGAAAACTGTACAATAAGGAAATAGCCATGATTAGATCTTGCGCTAGGATAGTCATTGTTTTACAAAGCTAAAAAGAAAAGAAAAAAATCCACACAAAAATTTAGGAAGACCAAAGCCACACAACAAGGCCTACGTAATGAGATGAATATACCACCAGGAAAAACATCATAGCAGCAAGGCCTCCTATTCATATCACAAACTTTTATATGCTCCTCTTATCTTCCTCTCGCCTTTTCCAATAATTGTTTACACAGTGTACATGCCGAAGACTACATTTTGTCCAATACATAAGACACCCTCTCTTTGGGCAACAACCCGTCCTAGCACCGCAACTAGATAACACAAAAGTTGAGCTTGAAACCACAGTAAACCATGCAGCTAACTGTTATT
This sequence comes from Triticum dicoccoides, assembly GCF_002162155.2. Classification (NCBI taxonomy): domain Eukaryota; kingdom Viridiplantae; phylum Streptophyta; class Magnoliopsida; order Poales; family Poaceae; genus Triticum; species Triticum dicoccoides. The sequence continues at coordinate 826,970,204 of NC_041385.1, forward strand.
TACTCACATATCACATAAAAGAAAAGAAACTAAATGAATATTCAGTTATGAAGTAACAGAAAGCAAACTAAAAATTACTGAAGAACTTTCAGTTCTAGAAAATAATTTTGCTTCCCTCGAAAAATAGAGATGGATTAAAGTTGATGAAGAAAACTAAAAAAATCAAGCCATGGCGAGTGAAAGATATAGAAAGAACACAATTACTTCTTTGTAGAATGAAGCTGGGGATGTTATTTTAGATCATTAGCAGGTGGCTGGGATTATGTGGGGAACTTTCAAAGATACAATGGGTGTTGCCAATGGTATTTATATGAAATTTGATCTGGAAACTTTGATTGATAATTTTGATAGTTTTGAAGACATATCTGCCCCTATCTCTAAGGAGGAAATAAATGAAGTTCTCAAACATTTTCCTATTGATAGAGCCCGTAGACCTATTGGCCATATTGGTCTTTTGGTTAAGAGATGTTGGCATATCATCAAACATGATTTCCTCTAGATTTTTCATGATTTTTATAATGGAAAGGTCAAATTAAGTCGCATTAATGGATACCTCATCACCCTTATACCAAAAAATCTACCCCTTGAGGGCTCCAATGATTTCACGCCCATATCCTTAACTAATACCTACCTGAATTTTGTCACAAAGCTCCTAGGTAGCATGTTGCAGAAGGTAATTTTGAAATGCATTCACAAAAATTAGTATGGTATTTTAAAGTGTAGATCCATTCATGATTTTATAGGTTGGACACTGGAATATATTCATCAATGCCATAAGTCCAAGAAACAAATTTTAATTGTCAAATTGGACTTTGCCAAAAGCTTTTGACACACTTGAGCATGATCTCACTCTCCAGCGTCTGCATCACAAGGGTTTTGATAGTAAATGCATTGGATGGATCAAAGAGTTACTAGCTTTTGGCACATCATCTATCATCTTAAATGGGGTGCCTGGAAAACAATCTATTTGCAAAACAGGTGTCAGGCAGGGTGATCCCATATCTCCATTACCTTTTCTTCTTGCGGCCGATTTATAACAAACAATGGTTAATAATATGCGGAGAAGAGGGGTCTTATGTCTCCCTTTGGAACACATGACAGAGAATTCCCAATCCCACAATATGCTGATGATACACTTCTCACTGTGCCTGCTGTTGAATATCAGTTAATTGCTCTAAAAGTGACGTTGCATGACTTCCATGCTTCTACTAGGCTCAAGTTAATTTTCATAAATCTTCTATGCTCCCTATCAATGTTTATGAAGCTGAAAACAAGATTGGCTATTGTCTTTTAATGCCAAGTGGGATCTTCGCCTTTCACCTACATGGGGTTACTTGTAGGGACTACTAAAACAACAATTTATGATCTGATACAAGTGGTGGACAGGGTTGAGAGAAGATTGACTGATCGCTCCTCTCTACTCAATCAGGGTGCAAGGCTTCAGTTGCTCCAGTCTGTTCTGTCCTCTCTGCCAATTTACTTTCTATGTAGCCTGTGTTTACCAGCTGGCATTAAACAACTGGAAATAATTCTGAGGCAGTGTTTTGGAGAGAGAATTCTGATACCCCCATGCAGTCTCTGGCAGCTAGGCCTCTAGTCTGTAGGCCAGAGAAAATGGTAGCATGGGGATTGTAAACCTTTACATTTGAAATAGAGCTCTTCTTACCAAACATTTATCCAAGTTCTTTAATAAAGCTGAGATCCCCTGGGTAACTTAAATTTGGTACACCTACTATGATGGGGTGGTGCCACATGGAAATATACTATGTGAATCCTATTGGTGGAGGGACATCATGAAGCTTAATGATGCTTTCAGAATGGACTCAGTGGTTACAATAAACAGGGGGGGGGATTTTTGTCTTTTCTGGCGAGATTCCAGGTCAATTCTTAACTCTTCAGCACGTCTCAGTGAGAGACTTCCCATGATTTTTTCATTTGTTGTTGATGACAAAATATCTGTGATGGATGTCATCAATATGCAGGACATCTCTGAGTTGTTAGACTTACCTCTTTCTCTTAAGGTAGTGGATGAGTTGGATTTTGTGCAAGCTGCAGGACTCCTTGCACTCAATAGAAATGTGGAAATGAATGATATTTGGTCATAGATACCAGGCAAAGGAAATTTTTCAGCCAAGAGTTACAACAAAGTGATGCATGCAAACTTGCCCATTGATGTACCTTGCAAACGGATATGGGAGAGCATATGTACAATGAAAATCAAAGTTTTCGCTTGGTTGATGCTTAATGATAGGTTGAACACCAGAGATTTGCTGGTAAGAAGACATTGGAGAACTTCAAACGAGGATAATACATGTCTCTTATGTTATGCCCAAAATCACGAGAGATAATGTCTTCTTCAAATATCAATACAACACTAGAGTTTGGAATTACCTGCAAATTCAATGGCTAGCTAGTCTTTCACCTAAGGAGTGTCTCATTGTTGCATGAAGAAGTTTTGGGAACCCTTTTCTCAGAGAACCGGTTTATATTTTTGCTTGGGACATCTGGCTAGTCAGTAATGGGAACAATTTTACAAATGAGAGGCCTTCGTTTGGTGCCTGGAAAGGAAGATTTATTCGTGATATCACTTTACTTTCCCACATGTTTAAGCCTTCGATGAAACCTCTCCTGCTAAACTAGGTTAACTCCCTGCCTTATGGTGCTTGTATTATGTATATATTGGCCTATTATAAATTATTAAGTAGTTGTAGTACATTATTTTTATTTCTTTAGTCTAGGTAAACACTTTGTACTTGGTGGTGTTTGTTGGTTTCGAATAGAGCACTATGGGGCTGTTGCCTGACACGATCCATCGTATCTATAATTTTTGATTGTTTCATGCCAATATTATACCACTTTCACATACTTTTGGCCACTTTTTATATGATTTATTGGACTAACCTATTGATCGAGTGCCCAGAGCCAGTTCCTATTTTCTGCATGTTTTTTGTATCGCAGAAAATCCATATCAAACGAAGTCCAAATGCAATAAAATTTCACGGAGAGTTATTTTGGAATATATGTGATTTTTGGGAGTTGGAATCACCGCAAACGGAGGCCCACAGAGCCCACATGACACTAGGGTGCGCCAGAGGCCTCTGGAGCATGTTGGTGGGTTGTGCCCTCCTCGAACGTCAGTTGGAGCTCTACTTCGGGCGCAAGGAAGCTTATATCCGGAAAAAAATCGTGTTAAAATCTCAGCGCAATCGGAGTTACGAAGCTCCCGCCCCTCCGCCACCATGGAGATCAAGGAACAGAGGGGGAACTCTCCTCCCATATAGGCGGGGG
>NC_041385.1:826973991-827040637 GCF_002162155.2 Triticum dicoccoides
AGGAAGAAGAAGAAGGAGGGGGGCTCTCTCCCCCTCGCTTCGGGTGGCGCCGGAGTGCCGCAAGGGCAACGATCGGGACGACGATCTACATCAAAAATCTTGCTACCGTCAACACCAACTTTCTCCCCCTCTATGCAGCGATGTAACACCTCTTCTTCCTATTGTAATCTCTACTTAAACATGGTGCTCAACTCCATATATTATTTCCAATGACCTATGGTTGTCCTATGATGTTTGAGTAGATCCGTTTTGTCCTGTGGGTTAATCGTGATCTTGGTTGGTATGATTGTATATTTTATTTATGGTGCTGTCTAATGGTGCCCTCCATCTCGAGCAAACGTGAGGGGCCCGTACTATAGGGTGTTGCAATACGTTCATGATTCGCTTATGGTGGGTTGCGAGTGTGACAGAAGCTTAAACCCGAGTAGGTGGGTTATGGCGTATGGGAGTAAACAGGACTTGATACTTGCTATGGTTAGGTTTCATGACCTTAATGATCTTTAGTAGTTGCGGATGCTTGCTAGAGTTCCAATCATAAGTGCATATGATCCAAATAGAGAAAGTATGTTAGCTCATGCCTCTCCCTCATATAGAATTACAAGAATGATTACCAGTACTTGTTATTGATTGCATAGGGACAAATGACTTTCTTGTTGACAAAAGCTCTCTACTAAAACTAACTTAGTTGTGTCTTTATCTAAACAGACCCTAGATTTTATCTACGTGCTATTTATTATCTTGCAAATTTATCTTATCACACCTACAAAGTACTTCTAGTTTCATATTTGTTCTAGGTAAAGCGAACGTCAAGCGTGCATAGAGTTGTAACGGTGGTCGATGGAACTTGAGGGAATATTTGTTCTACCTTTATCTCCTCGTTGGGTTCGACACTCTTATTTATCAAGAAAGGCTACAAACGATCCACTATACTTGTGGGTTATCGAGACCTTTTTCTGGCACCGTTGCCGGGGAGCAATAGCATGGGGTGAATATTGTCGTGTCTGCTTGTTTGCTTTATCACTAAGTAGTTTTTATTTTCTGTTCTAAGTTGTTCTCTATCTTTAGTTATGGATATGGAACACGAAATACCAAAACAACTAGTGGTACTTGCTACTCATGGAGATGGGGAACCTCCTAAAACCCTCGATGCTCATTATGTGAAAGATATTATGCACTTCTTTGATAATCCTGAGAAAACCCCGTTCAACTATATAACGTGAGTAACGTTGGATCAACATGAATACTTTAGGGATTATCGCTTGACACAAAACGGGAAACTTTTATGGGATCAAATTTATATGTTGCGTTGGTATGCTCGGGATTTATGCTTGAGGTATGATTTCACTTGTTGCTCTAGGACGAATGCTCCTTACCTTCCCTTTACATGCAAATTTAATGATAATGAAACCTTGGCTTCTTATGCTAATGGTATGTATGATTACTATGATGTGGAATGAATAGAAGAATTTGTTTCTTTTAAGGGTGCTTATGAAATTGAGCCTTGTTTAAAAAGTTTGAATCTTTTGATGATGATGTTTATAGACCTGAAAATTTTGCCATGCTTAAATATTGCTATGATAATTATAAATACAATTCCGATATTGATGAATTTATTGAGAAAGTCTTTGCTGTCCAAGAAGAGACTAATATTTTGCAGGAGTCTATGGAAGAAGGAATTTATGAAACTGTGAGCTCATTGGATGAAAAAGATGATGAGGAGAGCAATGAAACTGTGAGCCCATTAAGGCCCATTACTTCCCCCGCCGAATTCCCGTAACACTCCGGTACTCCGAAAAATACCCGAACCACTCAGAACCTTTCCGATGTCCGAATATAGCCTTCCAATATATCGATCTTTATATCTTGACCATTTCGAGACTCCTCGTCACGTCTGTGATCTCATCCGGCTCTCCGAACAAACTTCGGTCATTAAAACACATAACTCATAATACAAATCGTCATCGAACGTTAAGCGTGCGGACCCTACGGGTTCGAGAACTATGTAGACATGACCGTCACACATCTCCGGTAAATAACCAATAGCGGAACCTGGATGCTCATATTGGGTCCTACATATTCTACGAAGATCTTTATTGGTCAAACCGCATAACAACATACGTTGTTCCCTTTTCGTTGGTATGTTACTTGCCTGAGATTTGATCGCTGGTATCATCATACCTAGTTCAATCTCATTACCGGCAAGTCTCTTTACTCGTTCTGTAATACTTCATCCTGCAACCAACTCATTAGTCAGAATGCTTGCAAAGCTTATAGTGATGAGTATACCGAGAGGGCCCACAGATACCTCTCCGACAACCGGAGTGACAAATCCTAATCTCGATCTATGCCAACCCAACCAACACCTTCGGAGACACTTGTAGAACACCTTTATAATCACCCATTTACGTTGTGATGTTTGGTAGCACACAAAGTGTTCCTCTGGTATTCGGGAGTTGCATAATCTCATAGTCTGAGGAATATGTATAAGTCATGAAGACTGCAGTAGCAATGAAACTGTAACGATCATAATGCCAAGCTAACGGATGGGTCATGTCCATCACATCATTCTCCTAATGATGTGATCCCATTGATAAAATGTCAACACAGGTCTATGGTTAGGAAACATAACCATCTCTGATTAACGAGCTATTCAAGTAGAGGCATACTAGGGACACTATGTTTTGTCTATGTATTCACACATGTACTAAGTTTCTGGTTAATACAATTATAGCATGAATAATAAACATTTATCATGAAATAAGAAAATAAATATTAACTTTATTATTGCCTCTACGGCATATTTCCTTCATTTTTCTCTTGTGGTGAACCTGCCGTGGGCTCGCGAGGTTCTGATCCTCCTGAGGGGCCTGCTGGCCTGTCCTTGAGTGCTTCGCGAGACACCAACTACTGGAACACGGTAAGGTGCGCGGGTCGTGGCCGCATCCCTGCCCTCCAGGGGGTCCTTTGCATGCTCGGGGCTGCCTGGTCATGCTCAACACGTGCGCACCGCACCCAACCCTCGCTGACGAAGTGCTCAGGGGGGTGGGGCGTGTAGTAGGCATGAACCTCGCTCAAAGACACAAACACAGAAAGCGAGAAAACAACACAAGCCAAGAAAACTTCCCCCCGTTTTTCTTTTGGTAAGCACACAAGACTCAAATTCATTCCAAGAAGTCGACAAATTGGGTACAGAAAGAGGGGCAAAAGCAAACAGCCGCATCCAGCGCCTTGCTAGTCTTCTGGTCTTGGACGTGGAGCTAAGTGCTTCCATTGGGCGTGGGCATAGTCATTGGGGGATAGTGTCAACGGCCAGCGCGGAGCATGGTGCTTCCACTTGGACGTGGGTGGGAGCCCGCGTGAGGCCTCAGGGCGGCACTCAGGAGACTCCGGGGCGTGTACAACCCCACTCATTATTACATGAGAGTGTCACGAGCGAAGACCTTCATAGGCCGGAGCCTTGATTCATGTCGCCCAACGAGGACCCCGCCCTACGCCACCCCCGACCACCTTTGGGGCATCCGGAAACCAAGACAAGACCAAGGGGCAAGGAGGACCCTAGCGGCACCCTCGGTGACAATATGCCCTCCATCGGGGGGAAGGGCTCACGAGCGCCTTCTAAGGGAGTACATGATTAGGGGGTCCTCGGACAGCCGGTGTCGGTGTCAAAACCGGCGGATCTCGGGTAGGGGGTCCCAAACTATGCGTCTAGGCGGATGGTAACAGGAGACAAGGGACACGATGTTTTTACCCAGGTTCGGGCCCTCTCGATGGAGGTAAAACCCTACTCCTGCTTGATTAATATTGATGATATGGGTAGTACAAGAGTAGATCTACCACGACATCAGAGAGGCTAAACCCTAGAAGCTAGCCTATGGTATGATTGTTGTTCGTCCTATGGACTAAAACCCTCCGGTTTATATAGACACCGGAGAGGGCTAGGGTTACACAGAGTCGGTTACAATGGGAGGAGATCTACATATCCGTATCGCCAAGCTTGCCTTCCATGCCAAGGAATGTCCGATCCGGACACGGGACGAGTCCGGCCAAAGGTCATAATCCGGTCATCCTGACACCCCCTAATCCGGGACTCCCTCAGTAGCCCCTGAACCAAGCTTCAATGACGACGAGTCCGGCGTGCCAATTGTCTTCGGCATTGCAAGGCGGGTTCCTCCTTCGAATACTTCATAGAAGATGTTGAACACAAGGATAGTGTCCGGCTCTGCAAAATAAGTTCCACATACCACCGTAGAGAGAATAACATTTGGACAAATCTCATCTGCTGACGTATTCTGCAGCGTGACATCATGCCACAGCCAAGCCTTCATTCGAATTGTTTTATTGTCCCACCTCAGCGCGTTTAGCGAGGCGGTTTCCATGGCACGTCTTGTCAAAGCAGAGATCGTCTCGCCTTATTCTGGGATTCTCATCAATACGGGCGTGGGTAACCCAACCGCGCCTGTTGGTATGTCTTCTCAAGCAAAGGTGAGTCCCAAACGGTCACGGGGAGGGCTCTTGGTATTCAACCTCTTTATAAAGAGACCAAGGCTCGACTCCTTTTCTTTCAATCTCAATCAAATCCGCCTCTTACCTCGAGTTCCAACACCCAAAGTTTTAGATTCAGGCACTTCGGACTTTCGACGATGTCCGGCTCCGACCTTCAGGGCCGGTGGATGCCTTCCTCCGTTATGGGAGAAGACGTGTTAAAGTTAAGAGATGCCAGGTATATTACCGGCGAAATCTTCAATAGGCTGCCTGCCCAAGGGCAGGTCCTTCCCACTCCCAAGCCCGGTGAGAGCATGGTGTTCGCGTCTCACTTCCTTCAAGGGCTAGGCTTCCCGATCGACGCCTTCGTGAAGGGGCTCATGTTTTATTACGGGCTGGAATTTCATGACTTAGCTCCGGAGTCCATCCTCCATATCTCATCGTTCATTGTCGCGTGTGAAGCCTTCCACCATATTACTCCTCACTTCGGATTGTGGCTCGAAACATTCAAAGTAGAGCCAACGATGATTGAGGGGCAGCACGGGAGTGCGGAGGTGCTGTTATAAGCAAGATTGCTGACGCTCCATGGCCCGAGGGCTCTTTTTAAGAGGAGTTCAACTTATGGCAACAAGAGTGGTTTTATATCACCGCTCCCAGGGGGACCAAATGGGTGGTGCCACCTGCTTTTCGCTCGGGTCCCCCCCCCACAGCTAGCATCATGGGTCAATAAAGGGCTAAACTGGGGGCCGTCCAAGGACGTGCCCTTGTTGCAGGGCCGCGTTCGAGATCTCCTAGAAAGAGATATCAATCTGGCTGTAGTGACACATGTTATGTTGATTCGCCGCATCCTGCCCTGCAAACGCCGCCCCCTCCGCCTGTGGGAGTTTAATCCGGAAGGACCACGAGCCCTCCAACATTTTGCGGGCACGACGCCCATGGAGATGTACAATTTGTTCTTCGGATCACAAGAAATGTGTACGGATTCCTCCGAGGATGCAGGTCTGAGCTGCAATCGTCTGGATACTCAAGTAAGTAGCCCTATAGCCGGACTCGCTATACGTATATTTATCATAAAATTGCAATTAAAAGAGCTGTCCCTTAAGTAGGAGTGGATAGCGAAAGCAAAACTAATTAGGTGCCCGGCTCCCCTCCCCGAGACTACGCTGGATCCCGTGTTAACCAGGATGCTGGAGGTTGCGCCTTTGGAAGAAGGCAAAGAGGGGAACAAGGAAGCTACCACCTCCCTGAAGGAGGCTGTCAGGGAAGGAGGAATCGAGAATTCCTCCAACCAGGGAAAGAAGAGGACCGCCTCTGAAGACCCGGAGGCCATGGCCTCAAAGCGGGGGAAGAAACCTTCGTCAGAGGGTCCGGCGCCGGGAGGTGCCTCGACCGCATTGTGTCCCCAAGGGGATCAGCTCTCCACCGAGCCGCAAGTAAAGAGGGGGGTTTTAAAATGAGAGATATCCCCGTTCTATTTCCGAGGAAGATAACCGAAATTTTACCTTGTAGTTCGAATCTCCGCCCTTCTCAGCAGAGCTCATCTTCAGGGGATCTTCGTCCAGAGATGATGGAGAGCGGAACGCCTCCCCCTGCCGTACCGCCTCGCGAGGCGGGCAACCATGAGGTGTCGTCACAGAAGGTTTCTCCGAATCCAACAGGGTCGGAAGGCAGTCGTATGGCCCCCCAAGGCCCTCCGTGTCCAGCCTTCAAAGAAGGCCAGCGAACGAGTCCGGCACTGCCCGGTGCACGTTCGGAGGAGCTGCAGGATCTGCTCGGGCGAGCATCTATCTCAGAAGAGCACCGTGCGTTGATGGATACGGTGATTGGAATAATTTCATCCGCGGAAAGCGGATTGTACGAGGCCGTCGGGAGTTTACTGACAGGTTTTGAGGTACGTGAAACGATGTACCTTTTGACAGATCCGCATATATAAGATGCGCCCTGTGTAGATAGTAGCCCCTGAGACTCAGTGCGTTGTCAAAAAAAGGACGCGCGCCGAGGATCATAATCCCAGGTATAACATTGCGCCTTTCTTATATAGGTGGCGAAGTGTCCGGTGGCTGGCCGGATTGATGAATTTGTGAGCTAAAGCGGCAACTTGACATGGCAGATGCCGGCATCGTGCTTGTCAACAAGCGGCTTGACGAGGCACAAGGTATATAATTTCTCCGAAGACACCTGGTAAGAGGAGCTTGATGCCCATACCTTACAACATATGTGCTTGATGCAGATGGTGCCGCTGCCATGGAGAACCTTCGGGCGGAACTTGCCCGAGCCAAGGAGCAGGCCAGGAAAAGCGATGCAGCTGCTTTGAAGGCGGCTGAAGAGCAGAAAGCCGAACAGGCTGCTCACTGCCAAAGCAAGAAGGAAATGGCAGAGATGGCTGAAAAGTTGAAGAATGCTGCCGACTGCTGCAAGCTTCTTGAAAAAGAAGATCGGGTGGCATAGAAGCACCTAGAAAAGGTCACTACCGAGGCCAAGGACATTCGCTCTGCGATGAGAGCTATGAAGGAGGAGCTACGTCAGGCCAGTGATATCACGGCTGGGAAGCCTTGTATGCTGTGGATGAAGTTCAGGGATCCTAGATATGCTCCGTTGGACCGGAAGTGGAGTGCCGCGAACACTTACCTGGACTTGGCGGTGTGTGCCACAGACGCGGCCGAACACTTCCGCGATCAAAATGACCATGAAGTGGAGAAGCTTTTTTGGTCGCAGTTTCACAATCCAAAGCGCCCACTTTCAGTGTCCGATCGGTTGGCCGCATGGGCGGAGCTGAATAAGTTATCTAGACTCGCCATGAATCATGTCGTGAGTCATCTATGGCCGAAAAGGCCCGAGGTGAAGAGTTATTTTAGCTTGGTGCAGTAGTTCCTTGGTGTGGTGCCACATTTTAATGCAATGAAGAGGTCGGCGTGCATAGAGGGTGCACAGATGGCTCTTGCCCGTGTCAAGACATACTGGGCGGATATGAAGGCCAGTGCTGTTGCATCCCAAGATTCGAACAAAGGCTGAGTAACTGCTGAGCACTATTTTCAGGAAGTTCTGCAGGGCGCTCATTTAATATAGACGCAGTGCTCGAAGGATGTTATGTTTGAATAACGTGTATCATTGTAAAACAATGTTTTTATGGGATATAAAAGATTTTTATACTTGTGCTTTCAAGAATTAGAATACCTCCTGTGCGGCCGTTGATGTATATGCGTATATAACCTGAAAGATGACAGTCTTCGGCTTCATCCCCCACGCATATAATGCGGGGGTGTTCGCAAAAGGCGCATTTTCACACTTGATCCAACGTCTGGGTCCTATAAAGGAGGTGACGACGCAGCGAACTAGGTAACTGGACTATAATGCTTTATCACTTTCACTTAGCCATAGGAGTTTGACAGTGGGGCTACTATATAGCCCCTAGGGGCACCGCGCTCACCCGAATTCGGGGCGCGTATGTGCCTGACCGGGAAACGACCCTTTGTAAATGCGGAGGAATTCTAAAGATTCCGGCGGGTCATCGAGTTGTTGACCAGTCTCGGGCTATATCATGACAGTCAGTTTTCGGATTTCTCTACTGAGGTGCTCGCCTGGCCGAACCGGGGCACAATCGCAGTAGTTCTCCTGGTGCCGCCTTAGCTGATAGAGCGGATCGTAAGGCAGCAAAACACAGGAGCCAGGCAAACCCAACATTTGACCAAAGACATGATTCGGAGCTGATGCATATAAGGCCAAACTGGCGACGCCGAACACTCCCTAAGCTGTTCGGTCTTTACGAAAGTGGGCTGAACAACGCCCTTGGTAAGAAGCCCCTGGTGTCCAGGTACGCGCAAAATTCTGACGTTGCCAAATGCCAAGACGCCAGCCTCCTCCTTGGTTATGGAAAGAAACCGGGGGATGTTATCAACAAGAGACAGTGAAAAAGGTTTACGCAGGGTCTTAATCTGTAAAGAATCCTTGGGACGGGTCCCTACTGCACGTCTGCGCCTGTGTCTCCGTTGTGCCGTATCCTGGACTGGTGTAGCACAGTGGTCATCTGTAAAAGAGAGGAACTTAGTTGAAAAACAATCGTGCGAAAATTTGTGTTATATTAAATAAACAAAGTATAGTTCGGGAAATGGGTAGGATTGAGCTTGATTGTCTCTTGTTGTATACACGCGGAGCCCCTTGTACGGGGGTATGCGGCTAATAAGCCTTTGTATGTTTACGCCGGACTCGTCTATCCATGTCCGGGGGTCTGAACGACCTGTTTAGGTGCTTTAGTAAAGTTGGTTTAGTGTGTGGCTGTCAAGGCAGCCGCACAGTATTCCGCGCTCGAGGAACACTCGATATTTCCCTTTAATAAGATGATGCCTCGTGGACCGGGCATTTTAAGCGTAAGGGATGCATAATGCGGTATTGCGTTAAAGCGGATGAAAGCTTCACGTCCCAGTAGTGCTTGATAGCTACTTGTGAATGGGGCGATGTGAAAGGTTAACTTTTCGCGGCGGAAGTTGTCGGGGAAGCCGAACATAACTTCTAGCAGGAGAGAACCCGTACAATGGGTATCTGGGCCTGGCTTTACCCCTTGAAAGGAAGTGTTGCCATGGTGAATTTTTGTTGGGTTTATCCCTATTTTGCGGATTGTGTCCTGGTATAGCAGGTTTAGATCACTGCCACCATCCATTAGGACTTGTGTAAAGTGGAGTCCGTCAATTATCGGATCTAATACCAAGGCAGTCCTGCCCGCGTTCCGGATACTTGTAGAGTAATCATGATGGTCGAAGGTGATTGGTTGTAACGACTAGTGGTCGGACTCCTCTGGAACAGGCTGTATGGCGCGTATCTCTATAGGCGCCACTCTGTATTTCCCTTTTGTCACGTGAAGTGAGTTTACTGTTTTGACTTCTTGTGGGAATTTCTTTTGTTCTTCGGTGCTCTGCTTGTGGGGTTCGTCATCGTCCTTGTTTGGTATGTCGAGCCCCTTGTGTTCGGCGTTAAGTTTGCCGGATTGCTTGAAGACCCAACAATTTCTGTGGGTATGGTTTGCAGGCTTCCCGGGAGTACTATGGATTTGGCATGTTTTGTCCAAGATGTTGTTTAGGTTAGATAGCTCATCCCTGCTATCCTTGAGGGGTAGCTTTTTCTGATTCTGCCGAGAGCTTTTGAATCCAGCGTTGACTGCTGCACTCTTCAGGCTATTTCCCTTAGTTCGGCGCTGGTCCTTGCTACGCCTTGGTTTCCCGTTTCCATCCCTGACTTCGGATGTACTTGGGTCGCTGGTGCTGCTTCTTGCCAACCAGCTATCCTCTCCTGCGCAAAAGCGGGTCATGAGGCTTGTTAATGCGGCCATTGTTCTTGGCTTTTCTTGGCCGAGGTGTCTGGCTTGCCATTCGTCTCGAACACTGTGTTTGAAAGCTGCTAAGGCTTCGACGTCCAGACAGTCGACTATCTGGTTCTTTTTAGTAACAAATCTGTTCCAGAGTTTCCGGGCTGACTCTCCGGGTTGTTGAGTTACATGACTTAGATCGTCTGCATCCGGAGGTCGGACATAGGTCCCTTTAAAATTTGCCCGAAAAGTATCCTCGACCTCTTCCCAACTTCTTATGGTGTTTTCGGAAAGGCTTTTAAGCCAATGCCGGGCTGGCCCTTTGAGCTTTAGGGGTATGTATTTTATGGCGTGGAGGTCATCTCCTCTAGCCATGTGTATGTGGAGGATATAGTCCTTAATCCAGACTCCAGGGTCTGTTGTTCCGTCGTATGCTTCTATGTTTACGGGCTAGAATCCCGCTGGAAATTCATGGTCCAGCACCTCATCGGTGAAACATAGGGGGTGTGCGGCACCCCTATACTTGGGTATGCCGTGATGTTCGGATACTTGTTGCGTTGCATTGCTTACTAGAGCTTGCTTTCTTGTCCCGTAGATAGATCTGGCTAGGTCGTCTTTTTGATGCGAATCCTTGTGCGGATCGCGTGCCGGCTTTAGTGCGGCGCCCCTTGCCGCTCTATGTTGGGCATGGGGTTGTTTATCGGACCGGGTGTCTTTTTTATTTTTTGATTGCGGGGGCTCTAAGGCCTCCTCATCAAATTCCGGCAGTAATTTCCGCTTCGTATAGCTCTTTGTGTGACGACTGTCGCCGTACTTGTTTGCGGTGTTGAGTACTTTGCCCCATCTAATTCTGAGTGCATCTTCCGCTGTTTTGAGCTTCTGCTTCTGCTTTTTCAGGTTACGCGCAGTGGCGACGAGCCTTTTGCGGAGGTTCTTCTGCTCCAACAACTTGTCTGGCGTGAGGTCGTCCGGACTATTATCTTCACCGGGGACGGGTTGTTCGGTTTGTTTACCCAAATTGCCCTATTCGGATGATTGCTCGATGGCATGTTCGTCATCCGCCAGTTTGCCCTGCTCGTTGGCTGGGTTTCTGTCGAGGTGGGGTTTGGCGCGGTGCTTACGCCGCCGCCTTGATTGCTTGTTGAGGGAACGATCCCTCGTTGCATCCCATTGTTCCTCGTCATCGCTTCTTTTAGGTGTATCCACCATGTATACCTCGTGAGATGAGGTGGTTGTCCAGTGCCCTATAGGCGCTGATTCCTGTTCGTCTCCTGCATCGTCGTCCATAACGTCGATGTCTTCGGAGTCGAAATCGAGCATGTAGGTTAAATCATCGACAGTGGCTACAAAGTGGGTGGTGGGTGGGCTTTGACCTTCTTCGTCGTCCGCAACCCAACCTTGCTAACCATAGTCCGGCCAGGGCTCTCCTGATAAAGAGAGACACTTTAGTGAATTTAGAATGTCGCCAAAGGGTGAGTGCTGAAAGATGCCCGTGGCGGCGAACTCCATGATTGGCGCCCAATCGGGTTCGATCTGCAGGGGTGCGGGAAGTTCGGAGTCCGGAAAGGAGTCCAGCACCTTGGAGTCACAAGCTTCGCAAAGGACAAGGCTGGTGCTCGGCTCGATGACCGTACAGATTGCAGCCCCCGAGGCGGCGTCCAGCCACCCGTCCTCGATTGGCGCAGTCAGCTCCGAACTAAGGGTCGGAACGGAGATTGAGGCAGCCTCCTGGGCACTGTTCGGCGGCAGAGCTAAATCATGCCCATCGTGACAGTGCGGCGCGCTCGGCTGTGGCTCGAACCCGTCGAAGATCAAGTCTCCGCGGATGTCAACCGTGTAGTTGAAACTTCCAAATCTGACCTGATGTCCAGGGGCGTAGCTTTGGATCTGCTCCAGATGGCCAAGCGAATTGGCCCGCAGTGCAAAGCCGCCGAATACGAAGATCTGTCCGGGGAGAAAAGTCTCATCTTGGACCGTGTCGTTGTTGATGATCGGAGGAGCCATCAGGCCTAAAGATGACGACACAGAGGAACTCTCAATGAAAGAACCAACGTCGGTGTCAAAAACGGCGGATCTTGGGTAGGGGGTCCCGAACTGTGCGTCTAGGCGGTTGGTAACAGGAGACAAGGGACACGATGTTTTTACCTAGGTTCGGGCCCTCTCGATGGAGGTAAAACCCTACACCTGCTTGATTAATATTGATGATATGGGTAGTACAAGAGTAGATCTACCACGAGATCAGAGAGGCTAAACCCTAGAAGCTAGCCTATGGTATGATTGTTGTTTGTCCTATGGACTAAAACCCTCTGGTTTATATAGACACCGGAGAGGGCTAGGGTTACACAGAGTCGGTTACAATGGGAGGAGATCTACATAACCGTATCGCCAAGCTTGCCTTCCACGCCAAGGAATGTCCCATCCGGACACGGGACGAAGTCTTCAATCTTGTATCTTCATAGTCCAGGAGTCCGGCCAAAGGTCATAGTCCGGTCATCCGGACACCCCCTAATCTGGGACTCCCTCAGCCAGACTATGTACTTTTGTCGGACTGTTGGACTATGAAGATAGAAGATTGAAAACTTCATCCCGTGTCCGGGTGGGACTCTCCTTTGTGTGGAAGGCAAGCTTAACAATTCGGATATGTAGATTTCCTTCTCTGTAACCGACTCTGTGTAACCCTAGCCCCCTCAAGTGTCTATATAAACAGGAGGGTATTGTCCGTAGGACAACAACAATCATAACCATGGGCTAGCTTCTAGGGTTTAGCCTCTATGATCTCGTGGTAGACCAATTCTTGTAATACTCATATCATCAAGATCAATCAACCAAGAAGTAGGGTATTACCTCCATAGAGAGGGCCCAAACCTGGGTAAACATTGTGTTCCTCGCCTCATGTTACCATTAGCCTTAGATGCACAGTTCGGGACCCCCTACCCGAGATCCGCCGCTTTTGACACCGACATTGGTGCTTTCATTGACAGTTCCACTATGTCGTCACGGTAAGGCTTGATGGCTCCTTCAATCATCCACAACGATGCGATCCAGGGTGAGGCTTTTCTCCCCGGACAGATCTTCGTATTCGGTGGCTTCGCACTGCGGGCCAACTCACTTAGCCATCTGGAGCAGATCGATAGCTACGCCCCTGCCATCAGATCAGATTTGGAAGCCTGAACTACACTGCCGACATCCGCGGAGACTTGATCTTCAACGGATTCGAGCCCATGCCAGGTGCGTCGTACAATCACGATGAGCATGACTTAGATCTTCCATCGGACAGTGTTCAGGAGAACGCACCTGCAGCTGCCCCGGCCCTAGATCCGGAACAGATCGTGCCATCCGGAGGCGGGTGGATAAACCCCACCACGGAGGCCGCACACTCATCGGCGATAGAGCTGAACACAGACTACGCCTCCAATGAGGTCTATGTCATCGGACCATCGGACTCGTCTCTTTCCATAGGCTCCAAACCGCGCACATCAGCGCCCATCGAACCTGATTGGGCACCGATCATGGAGTTTACCTCCACGGATATCTTTCAGCACTCGCCCTTGGGCGACGTGCTAAATTCATTAAAATCTCCCTCCCTGTTAGGAGACTCCTGGCCGAACTATGTCCGGCTTGAGTGGGGGGCGGACAACGAAAAAAATCGGTACCCACCCACCACCCACTTAATAGCCACTGTCGACGACTTAACCGACATGCTTGATTTCTACTCTGAAGACATTGACAATATGGACGATGGTGCCGGAGAAGAACAGGAACCACCGCCCAAAGAGTGCTGGACAGCCACCTCATCATATATATATATATATATATATATATATATATATATATATATATATATATATGGTGGACACACCCAAAGAAAGCAATGGCGATGAGGCAATGGAGAATAATCCCCTTGAGAAGCAATCTAAGCGCCGGCGTCAGCGGCGCCGCTCTAAGCCTCGTCATAGCAAAAATAGCGATACCGGCAGAAGAGACAATAGCACTCTGGATGATGCCGAAGACGAAAACAATCCCGCCCAGACAAGCTTCGAGCAAGCCGGACGGGAGGATGGGAAAGCTAGTCCTGATAAACAGGCAATGGATGGAGACTCAGAGGATGACAATTACATGCCCCTCTCCGAAGACGAGGTGAGCCTCGGCGACGAAGAATTTATCATGCCTGAGGATCCCGTCGAGCAGGAGCGCTTCAAGCACCGGCTTATAGCCACTCCAAAAAGCCTGAAGAAGAAGCAGCAGAAGCTTCCAGCTAATCAACATTTGCTAACTGATAGATGGACTGAGGGGTCCTGGCAGCCGAGGAATACGGACTCGAGCGCCCAACCAAAAGCTACCCAAAGCGCAGGTTGTTACCTCAATTCGAGGAGGAGGCACTAGAGCCTACACTACTAGCACAGGATGCGGCTGACCGGCCACCTCATGGCCGAGACAAAGCAGCGTATCAGCCCGAACACCAGCCCAGACCCCGTGACCAAACAAACAAAAATACGAAGGCCCGGGGCTACACGCAAGACCTGCGAGATGAATTGGAAAACAAAGCAGGAAAGTCAAGATCGATCTACGGATCATGGGCGCACGCCCCAACGCGTGACGATGACCGCCACGCCGGATATACTAAATACAAATTCGGCCGGGCCGAATACAACAGACCAGACTCATTTGGATTGCGTCGTGATATGGCCCGGCATAGAGGCGCCGCACACCCCCTATGCTTCACTGATGAAGTAATGGAGCATGAATTCCCGGAAGGGTTTAAGCCCGTGAATATCGAGCCTTACGATGGGACTACAGACCCCGCGGTATGGATAGAAGATTTCCTTCTCCACATTCACATGCCCCGCGGCGATGATCTACTTGCCATCGAGTACCTCCCACTGAAACTCAAGGGACCGGCTCGGCATTCGCTGAATAGTTTGCCGGCAAACTCCATTGGAAGTTGGGAGAACCTGGAAGACGCATTCCTGGATAACTTCCAGGGCACTTATGTGCGACCACCGGATGCTGATGATTTAAGTCACATAACCCAACAGCCCGGAGAGTTAGCCAAGAAATTCTGGACTCGGTTCCTACCTAAAAAGAACCAAATTGTCGATTGTCTAGATGCCGAAGCCCTAGTGGCCTTTAAGCATAACATCCGTGACGAGTGGCTCGCCCGACACCTCGGCCAAGAGAAGCCGAAGTCCATGGCAGCCCTCACGACACTCATGACCCGCTTTTGTGCGGGCGAGAATAGCTAGCTGGCTCGCAGCAACAACACATCAATAAATCCTGGCACCTCAGATGCCAGAGATAGCACGGCAAACCCCGACGCAATAGACACAAGGGTCGCAACAATGGCGATAACTATGAAGACACGTCCGTCAATGCCGGATTCAGTGGCTCTAAGTCCGGTCAGCGGAAAAAGCCATTGAAAAGAAACAATCTGGGCCCGTCCAATCTGGACCGCATACTCGATCGCTCGTGTCAAATTCACGGCACCCACGATAAACCAGCCAACCACACCAACAGAGAATGTTGGGTGTTCAAAAAGGCCGGCAAGTTGAATGCCAAAAAGAAGGAAAAGGGGTCGCATAGCAATGACAACGAGGAGCCCCGGCTATCGAACACAGGAGGACAGAAGAAGTTTCCTCCCCAAGTAAAAACGGTAAATATGATATACGCAACCCATATTCCCAAGCGGGAATGGAAGCGTGCACTAAGGGACGACTATGCGATGGAGCCAGTCGCCCCAAAGTTCAACCCATGGTCTTCTTGTCCGATCACCTTCAATCGCAGGGACCATCCGACCAGTATCCGTCATGGCGGTTCGGCCGCGTTGGTCCTCGACCACATCATTGACGGATTCCACCTCACACGAGTCCTTATGGATTGTGGAAGCAGCCTGAACCTGTTCTATCAAGATACAGTGCGCAAAATGGGCATCGATCCCTCAAGGATCAACCGCACCAAAACCACCTTTAAAGGTGTCACACCAGGTGCAGAGGCCTGCTGCATGGGCTCAATCACACTAGAAGTAGTCTTTGGATCTCTGGACAACTTCCGAAGCGAGGAGTTAATCTTCGATATCGTCCCCTTCCGCAGTGGCTATCACGCACCAATCGGACGAACCGCATTTGCAAGATTCAATGCGATACTGCATTATGCATACCTCAAGCTCAAAATGGCAGGACCTCGCGGGTTTATAACAGTCAATGGAAACACAGAGCGATCTCTCCGTACGGAGGAGCACACAACGGCCCTCGCAGCAGAAGTACAGAGCAGCCTTCTTTGGCAGACCTCCAATTCGGCAATAAAACCCCCGGACACCGCCAAGCGAGTCCGAAGTACTCTGCAACAGGATCGTCCAACATGTCCAGAGCTTGCCTAGCAATTCGGCCTCCGTCCTATTCCCAGTCAAACGGTGAAATTTGTGTCGCGCGTACATAATTACGCACTTAAAATACCATGGGCATAGGCGGAGGCACATCTAGAATGCGGTCCACAATGCAGCTCAGCGGCCCCAGGATTCGTATACCTTCACCTCTTTTTTCTTTCTTTCAGGTCCCTATTTTCTGGAAGTTCTTCCGATAACCTGATTATTGAACGCATCACGGGACGGGAACACCAAGGAGGCAAGGAGCTTTGACGTACAAGGGAATCCCCAGGTGGTCTCTGATAACGATCGCCATACCTGTTTTACATACCCACACGCAGCTCGCTCTTGGTTAGGACATGTCAAATAGTCCTATCTTGCTTATCGCACTACTTGTATAGATACGCCTTGACGTATCATAACAATGGAAAATAATGTACATCGTCAGCTTATTAGTACATTTTGTTTATCTTTTTCCTTGACTATTTATTTATTACAAATCGCACCCGTACACTCTGGTACGTTCAGTTCGCCAGGGGCTTTAGTGTACCCCATAACACGGCAAGAAAGTCCGAACACTTTCGACAGTGTGGCACCCCGAACTTATAGCATCATATGCATCAGCTCCGAATCATGTCTTGGGTCAATAGTTGGGTTTGCCCGTCTCCCATGTTTTGCTGCCTTACGTTCCGCTATATCGGCTAAGGTGGCATAGGGAGAACTACTGTGATTGCGTCCCGGTTCTTCCGGACGAGCACCTCAGTGGAGAAAGCTAAAAACTGACTGTCATGATGCGGCGAGAGCTGGTCGCTGTTCGAGAGGTCTCAAATCCTTAAATATTTTTTCCGCTTTGGGCGAGGAATCGACCTTTGTCCGATTTACGGGTGTATAGCGCCCCAAGTTCGGCCTTCCGAATACCAGGGGCTACGCCAAGATTTAAAATTATAAAACTTCTATGGCTAAGTGAGAGTGATAAAGTTGTATAGTCCTATTGCCTTCTTCGTTGCGTTAAACACCTCCTTAAAGGACCAAAAATTTGGATAAAGAGTGTTTGGATTTATCTCGAACACCCCGGTACTAGTTACATGGGGGCAGAATCCGACGACTGGCCAACTCTCAGATTTTATAAACGGCCGCACAGAAGGTAAAGTTTTAAATCAACAACCGTTATATCGCGCAAAAGAACTTGTTAAATATTATAGGATAAAATGAGTGTATTCTCTCAATGATTACATCCTTCGCACATTGCTCCGCCACAAGGCGGGAGCCCTTCAGGACACTATCATAATAATTTTTGGGGTGGCGATGCTCCTTGCACTACAGGAAACAGGTAATTTGCCGTCTGTGGATCACAGACGGCAAAGACCTAAATCCAGATGGCAAAGATTTTGCCGTCAGGAAGCAGACGGCAAAATCAGACGGCAAAGTATAATCGGCAAAGAATACTTTGCCGTCAGCTTTTCATCGGAAAGACGGCAAAGACTTTGCCGTCAGCCAAAATCTCCTTCGCCGTTAGCGATTTAAATACCATACGGCAAATAATGCAGTCTTTGCCGTCAGTCAAAACGTTTCCTTTGCCGTCCTCTAGACTAAACAACAGACGGCAAACATTGTTTTTTATTAAAAAAATACGTTAGTTTAAGCGTTCGGTGGTCGCCGGAGTAGCCAAATACGGCAACCGCTGCCACTACCGGGGGAGCTCTAGTGCTGAGGGCAGAGAGGAGGAGGTTGTGGAGACTCAGGCGGGGCGGAGTCTGGCGAGGGGCGGCTCAGGCACGCCGGGGGCCTGCGAGGGGCGGCTCAGGCGCAACGGGGTCCGGCGAGGGGCGGCTCAGCCGCGGAGGGGTCCGGCGAGGGTCGGCTCAGGCGTGGCGGGATCCATCGAGGGATGTCTGTGGCAGGTCCGGTGAGTGATGGTCGCGGCATAGTCCGGCGAGGGGCGGAGAGGAGGAGGTTGGGGAGGCTCGGCCATGGCGGGGAACGGAGAGGAGCGGCCATGGCGGGGAACGGAGAGGAGCGGCCACGCTGGAGAATAGAGAGGAGCGGCTGGGGCAGGGACGATGCCGCGCGGCCTCCAGCTTGGATGGCTGCAGGAGGCGGACGTTGGCGGTGTGCGGACCAGGGAGGAGCCGCGTGGAGGTGGGCGGCCGGGCGGAGGCCCTCGGAGGCGGGCGGCCGAGCGGAGGCCGGCGGCGTGTGGAGTCGCGCGAAGACGGGAGGAGGCCAGCGGCGATGGGGTCCGTTGAGGCAGTGTTGCCTCGTGGAGTGGTCGTGCGGTGTCAGGGGAAGGACGGGCCGGGGCATCTCGATGGTGTGTGGTGGGTGGACATGCATCGTCGATGGGACCCTTTGCATCGGTGGGTGGACAGAGAAGATGTGGAGGCGTGGGAGGGAGATCCGGGAGCATGTGGACAGGATGGTGCCACCTCATCGATCCAGGGGATCGATCCGCGAGATGTGTTTCTTTGCTTTGCCGTCCGCCTCTACTACTACATACGGCAAAGATCTTTGCCGTCTGCGTTTCTTAATACAGACGGCAAAGTATGCACTTTGCCGTCTGTAATACAGAACGCGCACGGCTAACATCTTTGCCGTCTGTATTTTTTTTCTAGATGGCAAAGTGAGCTCTTTGCCGTCTGTGTTTTTTTCGCAGACGGCAAAGTATATTTTGCCGTTAGTTTTTCTTTGCCGTCTTGTGATGACGGCAAACCCTTTCTTTGCCGTCTGCCCAACAAAAAGCAGACGCCAAAGACACCTCCTGACGGCAAATTAACTGTTTCCCATAGTGTTGCCCTTCGGCGGCCCTTCGGTCATCAACTTCTCGGCATCCATCTTCGCCTAGTGCACTTTTGCATGGGCGAAGGCCATTCGCGCACCTTCAATGCAAACTGACCGCTTTATAACTTCAAGCCGCAGACAGGCACTCATAAGCTGCTCTACTAGGCCGAAGTAGCTGCTAGGCAGGGGCTTGGCAGGCCACAACCGGACTATGAGGTCCTTAATGGCCAGCCCGGCCACCTTGTGCAGTTCAACCAGTTGCTTCAGCTGGTCGTTCAAGGGCATCGGATGTTCGGTCCCAATATACTGAGACCAGAACAACTTCTCCATCGAGCTCCCTTATTCAGCTCGCTAGAACTCTGCGGCATCAGATATGCTGCGCGGCAGATATGCGAATGCTCCTGGAGAGCTCCAAATTCGAGTAAGTAAAAGGAAAGTCTCCTTCACATTCTTTCTTTGCATAATGAATGCCTTACCCACCGCAATCTTCCTTGCCGCCTGAATCTCCTGAAGGGCCTTTGGGCTTCGACCTTGGCCTCTCATGCGCTCTGGAGGGCTTTCGCAAGCTCGGACTCTTGCGTCTTAGAGTCACGCTCCAAGGACTCGTATTTTTGGACGAAACCCTGGAGCTCTTGCTGGACCTCGTTGACTCGGGCCACTTGCTTCTCGCACTCGGCGTGCTCCTTGGCCGCTTTATCTTCGACCGCAGTGAGCGCCTTCTTAAGGGTTGCCACTTCGGTCATGGCCCCTATTAAAGTTCATGTCGCTTCTATTAATAGCAACAATTTTTTCCTTTATAAATATACGGACGGGGTATTGTGTACCTTTGTTTTCCTCGAGCTGCCTCTTCACGAGGCAGAGCTCTCCCTCGGTCCGCTCCAGGTCCCGCTTCAGCCCGGAGACCTCCACTGTATGAGTGGCAGTGGCCAGCAGCGACACCTGCTCATTCACATAGACATCTTTTTTTAGACTCCTGCAGATGTTATTTGATCCTCTGTTCAGCCTTCCTTTCCGAACACCAAACAGAGCTTTACGGGCTACTATCTATACTATGATATTTTCTTACAATTTTGTTACTTACCTCAAAGCTTGTTAGGAGGCTGGCACAGGCTTCGGTCAATCCGCTTTTGGCGGATCGGACCTTCTCAATCACCGTACTCATAATGGTATGGTGTTCTTCATTAATGGAAGCGCCGCGAAGCACTTCCAGCAAGTTATCCGATGCCTCTGGATGGAAAGAGGTCGTCGGTTTAGGAGGCTCACCCTCCTTAGAGAGAGGCTGCCTTCCTGAATCTGGAACCACTTGGGTTTTCGGAGCCGTATTCGGCTGGGGGCCAGACTTTCTGCGTCCCCCACTATCGGAGTCCATGGGGGTCTTCCCTCCCATGTGCCCGACGACTTAGATTTTGCCTGGGGGCGTCTCCAGAACTGTCTCCCCTTGGTACAGTATCCTCTAAGACAACAACTCGGTGTCGTCCGTGGGCCTGGGGGAGGAGGTTGTCGCTAGTGAATCGCTGTTCATCGCCGACTAGCCTAAAGACCCATAAGAAGAGGACACCCCAATGTGGGATTTGGCCGGACTGCATATGTATGTTCGTCATGATAAGAAGCAATAAAGAAAACATATCGGAAGTATTATAGTGTTACGGATACTTAAGACTTAGCCAGGGGCTTGCCCCTGGGCAACCACACCTCGCCGCTGTAGGTGGCTGTGGTGGAGTGGTTCGGAAGGAGGGTCTTTCCCTTCTTGGACACCTCGGCCTCCCTTTAAGGGGCGGCCTTCCTGTTCATCCCCCCCCCCCCCCCGGTTGGGGGGAGGGATTTCCTCTTCCTCCTCCTCATCTTTGTTGGAGGAGTGCGCCTCGGTGTCTTCGGACGTCACGTCCAATACAACCTTGCGCCGGAGACCTTTCCTGGTCCCCGCGGCCTTCTTCTTGGCCTTCTTTTCCGGCACCTCATAGGGTGCCGGAAACGGCATCTTCATTAGAAGAGACGATGTTGGATCTTCAGGTAGCGGAGCCGGACATTCGATCCGCTCTGCTATCGCTACCCAGTCCTATTGAATCGGCATTGAGGCTTAGAATCCTCACACGAATATGCTGGTAAATGGCGCATCTTGCAAAATATAAAAACTCATCGAATGGGCTTGGCGTTTCGCGCTGAGTCCGGGATCTTCGGTTATGGGTGGGGGGACCTCGGTGGCCTTGAAGAGCACCTTCCAGACGTCTTCGTGCATCGTGTCGAAGAGCACTCGCAGCATTTGGTGTTCGGTCGGGTCGAACTCCCACAGATTGTAAGCCCGTCTCTGACACGGAAGAATCCAGCGGATGAGCATTACGTGGAACACATTGACAAGCTTCATTTTCTTGCCCATCATATTCTGGACGCAGGTCTGCAGTCCGGTCAGCTCCACCGTTGATCCCCACGCTATGCCCTTCTCTTTCCAGGAGGTGAGCCGCATGGGGACGCTGAATCAAAATTCGGGGGTCGCTACCCAGTTGGTGTCGTGCGGCTCAGTGATGTAGAACCACCCCGACTGCCACCCCTTCATGGTCTCCATGAAGGAGCCTTCGGGCCAGGTGACATTGGGCATCTTGCCCACCATGGCGCCTCCGCACTCCGCTTGCTGGCCAACCACCACCTTTGGCTTCACGTTAAAAGTCTTAAGCCATAGGCCGAAGTGGGGCATAATGCGGAGGAAGGCATCGCACATGAAGATAAACGCTGAGATGTTGAGGATGAAATTGGGTGCCAGATCATGGAAGTCCAGCCCGTAGTACAACATGAGCCCACAGACAAACGGGTGGAGGGGAAATCCCAATCCATGGACAAAGTGAGAGAGAAACACTACCCTTTCCTGGGGTTTCGGGGTAGGGATAATCTGCCCTTTGGCCGAAAACCTGTGCGCGATGTTTGCGGCCAGGTATCCGGCCTCCCGAAGCTTCGTGATGTCCTCCTCCGTAACGGAGGAGACCATCCACTTGCCTCCCACTCCGGACTTGCTTGGTATGGCTTTACAGAGAAGGTGAGAACTTGGGCGCTGGAGCTCGAGCGAGGAAGAATGGATGAGCAGAGGAAGAAGAAGGTGTGGGTAAAAAAGGGGAGTCCTTATCTCTTTATAAAGACGGTAGAAACTGTGCGCCTCCCCACTTGCCCCGTAAACTTGCTTATTCCCCAAGCACCACGTTGATGGCGCGGTTGGGTTACCCACACCTGTATTGATGAGAATCCTGTGATAAGGGGACACAATCTCTGCTTCGACAAGACGTGCCAATAAAACCGCCTCGCAATATATGCAGTACCAGGTTGAGAAAAATGGTTTGTATAATGACCGGGCCGCAGCGTGATGTCACGCTATGAAAAGTTGTCAGCAGATTAGATTTGTGGAATATTGTGCTCTCCACGGTCGTACATGGAATTTGTTTTGCAGAGCCGGACACGATTCATGTGTTTAAAATCTACCTTGGAGTATTCGAAGAAGGAACTGGACTTGCAATGCCAAAGACAACCTGCGCGCCGGACTCATCGTCATTGAAGCCTGGTTCAGGGGCTACTGAGGGAGTCCAGGATTAGGGGGTCCTCGGACATCTGGACTATGTACTTGTGCTGGACTGTTGGACTATGAAGATACAAGATTGAAGACTTCATCCCATGTCCGGGTGGGACTCTCCTTTGCGTGGAAGGCAAGCTTGGTAATTTGGATATGTAGATTTCTTTCTCTGTAACCGAATCTGTGTAACCCTAGCCCCCTCCGGTGTCTATATAAAACGGAGGGTTTAGTCCGTAGGACAACAACAATCATAACCATAGCCTAGCTTCTAGGGTTTAGCCTCTACGATCTCGTGGTAGATCTGTTGGAAATATGCCCTAGAGGCAATAATAAAAGGGTTATTATTATATTTCCTTATTCATGATAATTGTCTTTTATTCATGCTATAACTGTATTATCCGGAAATCGTAATACACGTGTGAATACATAGACCATAACATGTCCCTAGTGAGCCTCTAGTTGACTAGCTCGTTGGTCAACAGATAGTCATGGTTTCCTGACTATGGACATTAGATGTCATTGACAACGGGATCACATCATTAGGAGAATGATGTGATGGACAAGACCCAATCCTAAGCATAGCACAAGATCGTGTAGTTCGTTTTGCTAGAGCTTTTTCAATGTCAAGTATCTCTTCCTTAGACCATGAGATCGTGTAACTCCCGGATACCGTAAGAGTGCTTTGGGTGTACCAAACGTCACAACGTAACTGGGTGACTATAAAGGTGCACTACAGGTATCTCCAAAAGTGTTTGTTGGGTTGACACGGATCGAGACTGGGATTTGTCACTCCGTATAACAGAGAGGTATCTCTGGGCCCACTCGGTAATGCATCATCATAATGAGCTCAAAGTGACCAAGTGTTTGGTCACGGGATCATGCATTACGGTATGAGTAAAGTGACTTGCTGGTAATGAGACTGAACGAGGTATTGGGATACCGACGATCGGGTCTTGGGCATGTAACGTACCGATTGACAAAGGGAATTGTATACGGGGTTGTCCGAATCCTCGACATCGTGGTTCATCCGATGAGATCACGAGGAGCATGTGGGAGCCAACATGGGTATCCAGATCCCGCTGTTGGTTATTGCCCGAGAGCCGTCTCGGTCATGTCTACGTGTCTCCCGAACCCGTAGGGTCTACACACTTAAGGTTCGGTGACGCTAGGGTTGTATGAATATGAGTATGCAGTATACCAAATATTGTTCGGAGTCCCGGATGAGATCCCGGACGTCACGAGGAGTTCCGGAATGGTCCGGAGGTGAAGAATTATATATAGGAAGTGATATTTCGGCCATCGGGAAAGTTTCGGGGTCACCCGGTATTGTACCGGGACCACCGAAAGGGTCCCGGGGGTCCACCGGGTGGGGCCATGTTGGAAATATGCCCTAGAGGCATTAATAAAAGTATTATTATATTTCATTGTTCATGATAATTGTCTTTTATTCATGCTATAACTGTATTATCTGGAAATCGTAATACACGTGTGAATACATAGACCACAATATGTCCCTAGTGAGCCTCTAGTTGACTAGCTCGTTGTGATCAACAGATAGTCATGGTTTCCTGGCTATGGACATTGGATGTCATTGATAACGGGATCACATCATTAGGAGAATGATGTGATGGACAAGACCCAATCCTAAGCATAGCACAAAGATCGTGTAGTTCGTTTGCTAGAGCTTTGCCAATGTCAAGTATCTCTTCCTTCGACCATGAGATCGTGTAACTCCTGGATACCGTAGGAATGCTTTGGGTGTATCAAACGTCACAACGTAACTGGGTGACTATAAAGGTGCACTACAGGTATCTCCGAAAGTGTCTATTGGGTTGACACGGATCGAGACTGGGATTTGTCACTCCGTATGACGGAGAGGTATCTCTGGGCCCACTCGGTAATGCATCCTCATAATGAGCTCAAGGTGACCAAGGTGTTGGCCACGGGATCATGCATTACGGTACGAGTGAAGTGACTTGCCGGTAACGAGAATGAACAAGGTATTGGGATACCGACGATCGAGTCTCGGGCAAGTAACGTAACGATTGACAAAGGGAATTGTATACGGGGTTTGATCGAATCCTCGACATCGTGGTTCATCCGATGACATCATCGAGGAGCATGTGGGAGCCAACATGGGTATCCAGATCCCGCTATTGGTTATTGACCGGAGAGTCTCGGTCTTGTCTGCATGTCTCCCGAACCCGTAGGGTCTACACACTTAAGGTTCGGTGACGCTAGGGTTATCAGGAAGACAAGTATGTGAATACCGAATGTTGTTCGGAGTCCCGGATGAGATCCCGGACGTCACGAGGAGTTCCAGAATGGTCCGGAGGTAAAGTTTTATATATGGGAAGTTGTTAAACGGGCACCGGAAAGTTTTGGGGTCATACCGGTATTGTACCGGGACCACCGGAAAGGTTCCGGGGGTCCACCGGGAGGGACCACCCCTCCCGGTGGGCCACTTGGGCTGCGTAGGGATAGCAGCCAGCCCCTAGTGGGCTTGGCGCGCCCCCTCCCCCTTGGGCCCATGCGCCTACGGTTGGGGAGAAACCCTAAAGGGGGCGCACCCCCCTTGCTTGGGGGGCAAGCCCCCCACCCCTTGGCCGCCGCCCCCCTCTAGGGTTTTCCCTAGAGGGCCGGCCCCCCTTGCCCCTTCCTCCTATAAATAGAGGGGTGAGGGGAGGGCAGCAGTACCACAATTCAAGGCGCAGCCCCTCCCCTCCCCAACACCTCTCCTCCTCCGTACGTGCTTGGCGAAGCCCTGTCGGAGTACTGCTGCACCAACTACACCACACCGTCGTGCTGCCGTTGGAGCAATCTTCCTCAACCTCTCTTTCCCCCTTCCTGGATCAAGAAGGAGGAGATGTCTCCCGTCCCGTACGTGTGTTGAACGCGGAGGTGCTGTCCGTTCAGCACTTGGACATCGGTGATCTGAATCACGTCGAGTACGACTCCATCATCACCATCCCCTTGCAAGCTTCCGCACGCGATCTACAACTGGTATGTAGATGCAAACTCTTCCCCTTGACTCGTTGCTTAGATGAACTCATAGATGGATCTTGGTGAAACCGTAGGAAAATTTTTAATTTTCTGCAACATTCCCCAACAGTGGCATCATGAGCCAGGTTTATGCATAGTTCTCTTTGCACGAGTAGAACACAATTTTGTTGTGGGCGTGGATCTTGTCAACTTACTTGCCACTACTAGTCTTTTCATACTTCAACGACATTGTGGGATGAAGCGGCCCGGACCAACCTTACACGTACGCTTACGTGAGACCGGTTCCACCGATTGACATGCACTAGTTGCATAAGGTGGCTGGCGGGTGTCTGTCTCTCCCACTTTAGTTGGAGCGGATTCGATGAAAAGGGCCCTTATGAAGGGTAAATAGAAGTTGACAAAATCACGTTGTGGTTATTCGTAGGTAAGAAAACGTTCTTGCTAGAACCCAATTGCAGCCACGTAAAAGATGCAACAACAATTAGAGGACGTCTAACTTGTTTTTGCAGCGATTGATCATGTGATGTGATATGGCCAGAAGTTGTGATGAATGATGAATTGTGATGTATGAGATCATGTTCTTTGTAATAGGATTCACGACTTGCATGTCGATGAGTATGACAACCGGCAGGAGCCATAGGAGTTGTCTTTATTTTTTGTATGACCTGCCTGTCATTGAAGAACGCCATGTAACTTACTTTACTTTATTTATAAACGCGTTAGTCATAGAAGTAGAAGTAGTCGTTGGCGTGACAACTTCATGAAGACACGATGATGGAGATCATGGTGTCATGCCGGTGACAAGATGATCATGGAGCCCCGAAGATGAAGATCAAAGGAGCTATATGATATTGGCCATATCATGTCACTACTTTATATAGTTGCATGTGATGTTTATTATGTTTTATGCATCTTGTTTACTTAGGACGACGGTAGTAAATAAGATGATCCCTTACAACAATTTCAAGAAGTGTTCTCCCCTAACTGTGCACCGTTGCTACAGTTCGTCGCTTCTAAGCACCACGTGATGATCGGGTGTGATGGATTCTTACGTTCACATACAACGGGTGTAAGACAGTTTTACACAACGAAAACACTTAGGGTTAACTTGATGAGCCTAGCATGTGCAGACATGGCCTCGGAACACGGAGACCGAAAGGTCGAACACGAGTCGTATGGAAGATACGATCAACATGATAATGTTCACCGATGATGACTAGTCCGTCTCACGTGATGATCGGACACGGGCTAGTCGACTCGGATCGTGTAACACTTAGATGACTAGAGGGATGTCTAATCTGAGTGGGAGTTCATAATTTGATTAGAACTTAATTATCATGAACTTAGTCTAAAACCTTTGCAAATATGTCTTGTAGATCAAATGGCCAACGCTCATGTCAACATGAACTTCAACGCGTTCCTAGAGAAAACCAAGCTGAAAGATGATGGCAGCAACTATACGGACTGGGTCTGGAACCTGAGGATCATCCTCATAGCTGCCAGGAAACAATATGTCCTAGAAGGACCGCTAGGTGACGCTCCCGTCCCAGAGAACCAAGACATTATGAATGCCTGGCAGTCTCGTGCTGATGATTACTCCCTCGTTCAGTGCGGCATGCTTTACAGCTTAGAACCGGGGATCCAAAAGCATTTTGAGCATCACGGAGCATATGAGATGTTCGAAGAGCTGAAACTAGTTTTCCAAGCTCACGCCCGGGTTGAGAGATATGACATCTCTGACAAGTTCTATAGTTGTAAGATGGAGGAAAATAGTTCTGTCAGTGAGCACATACTCAAGATGTCTGGGTTGCACAACCGTCTGACCCAGCTAAATATTAACCTCCCTGATGAGGCAGTCATTGACAGAATCCTTCAGTCGCTCCCACCAAGCTACAAGAGCTTTGTGATGAACTACAATATGCAGGGGATGGTAAAGACCATTCCTGAAGTATTTTCTATGCTGAAGTCAGCAGAGGTTGAAATCAAGAAAGAACATCAAGTGTTGATGGTCAATAAGACCACTAAGTTCAAGAAGGGCAAGGGTAAGAAGAACTTCAAGAAGGACGGCAAGGAGGTTGCTG
The DNA here is from genome assembly GCF_002162155.2 of Triticum dicoccoides. NCBI lineage: Eukaryota > Viridiplantae > Streptophyta > Magnoliopsida > Poales > Poaceae > Triticum > Triticum dicoccoides. Next base: position 827,001,540 of record NC_041385.1, read on the forward strand.
CGCCCGGTAAGCCAGTTGCCGGGAAGAAGTCAAAGAATGGACCCAAGCCTGAGACTGAGTGCTTTTATTGCAAGGCGAAGGGTCACTGGAAGCGGAACTGCACCAAATACTTAGCGGATAAGAAGGCCGGCAACACCAAAGGTATATTTGATATACATGTAATTGATGTGTACCTTACCAGTACTCGTAGTAACTCCTGGGTATTTGATACCGGTGCCATTGCTCGTATTTGTAACTCACAGCAGGAGCTGCAGAATAAACGGAGACTGGCGAAGGACGAGGTGACGATGCGCGTCGGGAATGGTTCCAGAGTCGATGTGATCGTCGTCGGCACGCTGCCTCTACATTTACCTACGGGATTAGTTTTGAACCTCAATAATTGTTATTTAGTGCCAAGTTTGAGCATGAACATTGTATCTGGATCTCGTTTAATACGAGATGGCTACTCATTTAAGTCCGACAATAATGGTTGTTCGATTTATATGAGAGATATGTTTTATGGTCATGCTCCGATGGTCAATGGTTTATTCTTAATGAATCTCGAACGTAATATTACACATTTTCATAGTGTAGATGCCAAAAGATGTAAAGTTGATAACGATAGTCCCACATACTTGTGGCACTGCCGCCTTGGTCACATTGGTGTGAGGCGCATGAAGAAGCTCCATGCTGATGGACTTGTGGAGTCTCTTGATTATGAATCATTTGACACATGCGAACCATGCCTCATGGGCAAAATGACCAAGACTCCGTTCTCCGGAACAATGGAGCGAGCAACCAACTTGTTGGAAATCATACATACTGATGTGTGCGGTCCAATGAGCGTTGAGGCTCGCGGAGGATATCGTTATGTTCTCACTCTCACTGATGACTTAAGTAGATATGGGTATGTCTACTTAATGAAACACAAATGTGAGACCTTTGAAAAGTTCAAGGAATTTCAGAATGAGGTGGAGAATCAACGTGACTGAAAGATAAAGTTCCTACGATCAGATCGTGGAGGAGAATATTTAAGTCACAAATTTGGCACACACTTAAGGAAATGTGGAATCGTTTCACAACTCACGCTGCCTGAAACACCTCAGCGAAACGGTGTGTCCGAACGTCGTAATCGCACTCTATTGGATATGGTGCGGTCTATGATGTCTCTTACCAATTTACCGCTATCATTTTGGGGATACGCTCTAGAGACAGCTACATTCACTTTAAATAGGGCACTGTCTAAATCCGTTGAGACGACACCGTATGAATTATGGTTTGGGAAGAAACCTAAGCTGTCGTTTCTAAAAGTTTGGGGATGCGATGCTTATGTCAAGAAACTTCAACCTGAAAAGCTTGAACCCAAGTCGGAAAAATGCGTCTTCATAGGATACAGTAAGGAAACTGTCGGGTATACCTTCTACTTAAGATCCAAGGGCAAGATCTTTGTTGCCAAGAATGGATGCTTTCTGGAAAAAGAGTTTGTCTCGAAAGAAGTAAGTGGGAGGAAAGTAGAACTCGATGAAGTACTACCTCTCGAACGGGAAAGTGGTGCAGCTCAGGAAAATGTTCCTGTGATGCCCACACCAACCGAAGAGGAAAACAATGAACATGATCAAGGTACTTCGGATCAAGTTGCTACTGAACTTCATAGGTCCACAAGGACACGTTCCGCACCAGACTGGTACGGCAACCCTATCCTGGAAATCATGTTGTTAGACAACGGTGAACCTTCGAACTATGAAGAAGCGATGGCGGGCCCAGATTCCAACAAATGGCTTGAAGCCATGAAATCCGAGATAGAATCCATGTATGAAAACAAAGTATGGACTTTGACAGACTTGCCCGATGATCGGCGAGCGATAGAAAACAAATGGATCTTTAAGAAGAAGACAGACGCGGATGGCAATGTTACCATCTATAAAGCTCGACTTGTCGCTAAGGGTTATCGACAAGTTCAAGGGATTGACTACGACGAGACATTCTCTCCCGTAGCGAAGCTAAAGTCCGTCCGAATCATGTTAGCAATTGCCGCATACTATGATTATGAGATATGGCAGATGGACGTCAAAACGGCATTCCTTAACGGACATCTTAAGGAAGAGTTGTATATGATGCAGCCGGAAGGTTTTGTCGATCCTAAGAACGCTAACAAAGTATGCAAGCTCCAGCGATCCATTTATGGGCTGGTGCAAGCATCTCGGAGTTGGAATATTCGCTTTGATGAGATGATCAAAGCGTTTGGGTTTATGCAGACTTATGGAGAAGCCTGCGTTTACAAGAAAGTGAGTGGGAGCTCTGTAGCATTTCTCATATTATATGTAGATGACATACTCTTGATGGGAAATAATATAGAATTTCTGGACAGCATTAAGGCCTACTTGAACAAATGTTTTTCAATGAAGGACCTTGGAGAAGCTGCTTATATATTAGGCATCAAGATCTATAGAGATAGATTGAGACGCCTCATAGGTCTTTCACAAAGCACATACCTTGATAAGATTTTGAAAAAGTTCAAAATGGATGAGTCCAAGAAAGGGTTCTTGCCTATGTTACAAGGTGTAAGATTGAGCTCGGCTCAGTCACCGACCACGGCAAAAGATAAAGAAGAGATGAGTGTCATCCCCTATGCTTCAGCCATAGGATCTATTATGTATGCCATGCTGTGTACCAGACCTGATGTAAACCTTGCCGTATGTTTGGTAGCAAGATACCAGAGTAATCCCGACAAGGAACACTGGACAACGGTCAAGAATATCCTGAAGTACCTGAAAAGGACAAAGGACATGTTTCTCGTTTATGGAGGAGACGAAAAGCTCGTCGTAAAGGGTTACGTCGACGCTAGCTTCGACTCAGATCCGGATGACTCTAAGTCACAAACCGGATAAGTGTATATGTTGAATGGTGGAGCAGTAAGCTGGTGCAGCTGCAAGCAGAGCGTCGTGGCGGGATCTACATGTGAAGCGGAGTACATGGCAGCCTCGAAGGCAGCGCATGAAGCGATTTGGGTGAAGGAGTTCATCACCGACCTAGGAGTCATACCCAATGCGTCGGGGCCAATCAAACTCTTCTGTGACAACACTGGAGCTATTGCCCTTGCCAAGGAGCCCAGGTTTCACAAGAAGACCAGGCACATCAAGCATCGTTTCAACTCCATCCGTGAAAATGTTCAAGATGGAGACATAGAAATTTGCAAAGTACATACGGATCTGAATGTCGCAGATCTGTTAACTAAACCTCTCTCGCGAGAAAAACATGATCAACACCAGAACTCTATGGGTGTTCGATTCATCACAATGTAACTAGATTGGTGACTCTAGGGCAAGTGGGAGACTGTTGGAAATATGCCCTAGAGGCAACAATAAAAGTATTATTATATTTCATTGTTCATGATAATTGTCTTTTATTCATGCTATAACTGTATTATCCGGAAATCGTAATACACGTGTGAATACATAGACCACAATATGTCCCTAGTGAGCCTCTAGTTGACTAGCTCGTTGTGATCAACAGATAGTCATGGTTTCCTGGCTATGGACATTGGATGTCGTTGATAACGGGATCACATCATTAGGAGAATGATGTGATGGACAAGACCCAATCCTAAGCATAGCACAAAGATCGTGTAGTTCGTTTGCTAGAGCTTTGCGAATGTCAAGTATCTCTTCCTTCGACCATGAGATCGTGTAACTCCTGGATACCGTAGGAATGCTTTGGGTGTATCAAACGTCACAACGTAACTGGGTGACTATAAAGGTGCACTACAGGTATCTCCGGAAGTGTCTATTGGGTTGACACGGATCGAGACTGGGATTTGTCACTCCGTATGACGGAGAGGTATCTCTGGGCCCACTCGGTAATGCATCATCATAATGAGCTCAAGGTGACCAAGGTGTTGGCCATGGGATCATGCATTACAGTACGAGTAAAGTGACTTGCCGGTAACGAGACTGAACAAGGTATTGGGATACCGACGATCGAGTCTCGGGCAAGTAACGTACCGATTGACAAAGGGAATTGTATACGGGGTTTGATCGAATCCTCGACATCGTGGTTCATCCGATGACATCATCGAGGAGCATGTGGGAGCCAACATGGGTATCCAGATCCCGCTGTTGGTTATTGACCGGAGAGTCTCGGTCATGTCTGCATGTCTCCCGAACCCGTAGGGTCTACACACTTAAGGTTCGGTGACGCTAGGGTTATCAGGAAGACAAGTATGTGATTACCGAATGTTGTTCGGAGTCCCGGATGAGGTCCCGGACGTCACGAGGAGTTCCGGAATGGTCCGGAGGTAAAGTTTTATACATGGGAAGTTGTTAAACGGGCACCGGAAAGTTTCGAGGTCATACCGGTATTGTACCGGGACCACCGGAAAGGTTCCGGGGGTCCACCAGGAGGGACCACCCCTCCCGGGGGGCCACTTGGGCTGCGTAGGGATAGCAGCCAGCCCCTAGTGGGCTTGGCGCCCCCCCCCCTTGGGCCCATGCGCCTAGGGTTGGGGGGGAAACCCTAAAGCGGGCGCACCCCCCTTGCTTGGGGGGCAAGCCCCCCACCCCTTGGTCGCCGCCCCCCTCTAGGGTTTTCCCTAGAGGGCCGGCCCCCCCTTGCCCCTTCCTCCTATAAATAGAGGGGTGAGGGGAGGGCAGCAGCACCACAATCCAAGGTGCAGCCCCTCCCCTCCCCAACACCTCTCCTCCTCCGTACGTGCTTGGCGAAGCCCTGTCGGAGTACTGCTGCACCAACTACACCACACCGTCGTGCTGCCGTTGGAGCAATCTTCCTCAACCTCTCTTTCCCCCTTGCTCGATCAAGAAGGAGGAGACGTCTCCCGTCCCGTACGTGTGTTGAACGCGGAGGTGCTGTCCGTTCAGCACTTGGACATCGGTGATCTGAATCACGTCGAGAACGACTCCATCATCACCATCCCCTTGCAAGCTTCCGCACACGATCTAAAAGTGGTATGTAGATGCAAACTCTTCCCCTTGACTCGTTGCTTAGATGAACTCATAGATGGATCTTTGTGAAACCGTAGGAAAAATTTTAATTTTCTGCAACGTTCCCCAACAGGCCACCCATCCCGGAGGGCCCCAAGGGCTGAAGTGGGGAGGGGAACCAGCCCATAGTGGGCTGGTGCGCCCCCCTTGGCCCACCCGCTGCGCCTAGGGTTGAAACCCTAGGGTGGGGGGGGCGCCCCACTTGCCTTGGAGGGTACTCCACCCCCCTTGGCCGCCGCCCCCTTGGGAGATTGGATCTCCCAGGGCCGGCGCCCCCCCTGGGGGCCTATATAAAGGGAGGGGGGAGGGGGCAGCCGCACCCTGAAGTTCTGGCGCCTCCCTCCCCCTGCTACACCTCTTCCTCCTCCGGTACGTGCTTGGCGAAGCCCTGCCGGAGTGCTGCTGTTCCACCACCACCACGCTGTTGTGCTGCTGCTGGAGCCATCATCATCAACCTCTCCTTCCCCCTTGCTGGATCAAGAAGGAGGAGACGTCATCCGCTCCGTATGTGTGTTGAACGCGGAGGTGCCGTCCGTTCGGCGCTAGGATCTCCGGTGATAGGATCACGACGAGAACGACTACTTCAACCCAGTTCTTTAGAACGCTTCCGCTCGCGATCTACAAAGTGGTATGTAGATGCATCTCCCATGACTCATTTCTTAGATGAACTCATAGATGGATCTTGGTGAAATCGTAGGAAAAAATTTAATTTTCTGCAATGTTCCCCAACAGTGGCATCATGAGCTAGGTCTATGCGTAGTTCTCTACTGCACGAGTAGAACACAATTTTGTTGTGGGCGTAGATCTTGTCAAATTGCTTGCCACTACTAGTCTTATCTTGCTTCAGCGGTATTGTGGGATGAAGCGGCCCGGACCAACCTTACACGTACGCTTACGTGAGACCGGTTCCACCGACTGACATGCACTAGTTGCATAAGGTAGCTGGCGGGTGTCTGTCTCTCCCACTTTAGTTGGAGCGGATTCGATGAAAAGGGTCCTTATGAAGGGTAAATAGAAGTTGATAAAATCACGTTGTGGTTATTCGTAGGTAAGAAAACGTTCTTGCTAGAACCCAATTGCAGCCACGTAAAAGATGCAACAACAATTAGAGGACGTCTAACTTGTTTTTGCAGCAATTGTCATATGATGTGATATGGCCAGAAGTTGTGATGAATGATGAATGATATATTGTGATGTATGAGATCATGTTCTTGTAATAGGAATCACGACTTGCATGTCGATGAGTATGACAACCGGCAGGAGCCATAGGAGTTGTCTTTTTTTTGTATGACCTGCGTGTCATTGAAGAACGCCATGTAAATTACTTTACTTTATTGCTAAACGCGTTAGCCATAGAAGTAGAAGTAGTCATTGGCGTGACAACTTCATGAAGACACAATGATGGAGATCATGATGATGGAGATCATGGTGTCATGCCGGTGACGAAGATGATCATGGAGCCCCGAAGATGGAGATCAAAGGAGCTATATGATATTGGCCATATCATGTCACTACTATATAATTGCATGTGATGTTTATTATGTTTTATGCATCTTGTTTACTTAGAACGGCGGTAGTAAAAAAGATGATCCCTTATAATAATTTCAAGAAAGTGTTCCCCCTAACTGTGCACCGTTGCTACAGTTCGTCGTTTCGAAGCACCACGTGATGATCGGGTCTGATAGATCCTTACGTTCACGTACAACGGGTGTAAGACAGATTTACACATGCAGAACACTTAGGGTTAACTTGACGAGCCTAGCATGTACAGACATGGCCTCGGAACACAGAGACCGAAAGGTCGAACACGAGTTGTATGGAAGATACGATCAACATGGAGATGTTCACCGACGATGACTAGTCCGTCTCACATGATGATCGAACACGGCCTAGTCGACTCGGATCGTGTAACACTTAGATGACTAGAGGGATGTCTAATCTGAGTGAGAGTTCATTATAATAATTTGATAAGATGAACTTAATTATCATGAACTTAGTCTAAAACCTTTTTAAATATGTCTTGTAGATCAAATGGCCGCCGCTCATGTCAACATGAACTTCAACGCGTTCCTAGAGAAAACCAAGCTGAAAGATGATGGCAGCAACTATACGGACTGGGTCCGGAACCTGAGGATCATCCTCATAGCTGACAGGAAACAATATGTCCTAGAAGGACCGCTAGGTGATGCACCCGTCCCAGAGAACCAAGACATTATGAATGCTTGGCAGTCTCGCGGTGATAATTACTCCCTCGTTCAGTGCGGCATGCTTTACAACTTAGAACAGGGGCTCCAAAAGCGTTTTGTGCAACACGGAGCATATGAGATGTTCGAGGAGCTGAAACTAGTTTTCCAAGCTCATGCCCGGGTCGAGAGATATGAAGTCTCCGACAAGTTCTATAGTTGTAAGATGGAGGAGAATATTTCTGTCAGTGAGCATATACTCAAAATGTCTGGGTTGCACAATCGCCTGTCCCAGCTGGACATTAACCTCCTGGATGAGGCGGTCATTGACAGAATCCTTCAGTCGCTCCCACCAATCTATAAGAGCTTTGTGATGAACTACAATATGCAGGGGATGGTGAAGACCATTCCTGAAGTATTTTCAATGCTGAAGTCAGCAGAGGTTGAAATCAAGAAAGAACATCAAGTGTTGATGGTCAATAAGACCACTAATTTCAAGAAGGGCAAGGGTAAGAAGAACTTCAAGAAGGACGGCAAAGATGTTGCCGCGCCCGGTAAGCCAGTTGCCAGGAAGAAGTCAAAGAATGGACCCAAGCCTGAAACTGAGTGCTTTTATTGCAAGGGGAAGGGTCACTGGAAGCGGAACTGCCCCAAATACTTAGCAGACAAGAAGGCCGGCAACACTAAAGGTATATTTGATATACATGTAATTGATGTGTACCTTACCTGTACTCGTAGTAACTCCTGGGTATTTGATACCGGTGCCGTTGCTCACATTTATAACTCACAGCTGGAGCTGCAGAATAAGCGGAGACTGGCGAAGGACGAGGTGACGATGCGCGTCGGGAATGGTTCCAACGTCGATGTGATCGCCGTCGTCACGCTACCTCTACATTTACCTACGGGATTAGTTTTAAACCTCAATAATTGTTATTTAGTGCCAAGTTTGAGCATGAACATTGTATCTGGATCTCGTTTAGTTCGAGATGGCTACTCATTTAAATCCGAGAATAATGGTTGTTCTATTTATATAAGAGATATGTTTTATGGTCATGCCCCGATGGTCAATGGTTTATTCTTAATGAATCTCGAACGTAATGTTACACATATTCATAGCATGAATAGCAAAAGATGTAAAGTTGATAACGATAGTCCCACATACTTGTGGCACTGCCGCCTTGGTCACATTGGTGTCAAGCGCATGAAGAAGCTCCATGCTGATGGAATTTTAGAGTCTCTCGATTATGAATCATTTGACACATGCGAACCATGCCTCATGGGAAAAATGACCAAGACCCCGTTCTCCGGAACAATGGAGCGAGCAACCAACTTGTTGGAAATCATACATACCGATGTGTGCGGTCCAATGAGCGTTGAGGCTCGCGGAGGATATCGTTATGTTCTCACTCTCACTGATCACTTGAGTAGATATGGGTATGTCTACTTGATGAAACACAAGTCTGAGACCTTTGAAAAGTTCAAGGAATTTCAGAATGAAATAGAGAATCAACGTGACCGAAAGATAAAATTCTTACGATCGGATCATGGAGGAGAATATTTAAGTCACGAATTTGATACATACTTAAGAAAATGTGGAATCGTTTCACAACTCACGCCGCCTGGAACACCTCAGCGTAACGGTGTGTCCGAACGTCATAATCGCACTCTATTGGATATGGTGCGATCTATGATGTCTCTTACCGATTTACCGCTATCATTTTGGGGATACGCTCTAGAGACACCTACATTCACTTTAAATAGGGCACCGTCTAAATCCATTGAGATGACACCATATGAATTATGGTTTGGGAAGAAACCTAAGCTGTCGTTTCTAAAAGATTGGGGATGCGATGCTTATGTCAAGAAACTTCAACCTGAAAAGCTCGAATCCAAGTCGGAAAAAAGCGTCTTCATAGGATACCCTAAAGAAACCATTGGGTATACCTTCTACTTAATATCCGAGGGCAAGATCTTTGTTGCCAAGAACGGATCCTTTCTGGAAAAAGAGTTTCCCTCGAAAGAAGTAAGTGGGAGGAAAGTAGAACTCGATGAAGTACTACCACTTGAACGGGATAGTAGTGCAGCTCGGGAAAATGTTCCTATGATGCCTACACAAACTGAAGAGGAAAATAATGATGATGATCAAGGTACTTCGGATCAAGTTGCTACTGAACTTCGTAGGTCCACAAGGACACGTTCCGCACCAGAGTGGTACGGCAACCCTGTCCTGGAAATCATGTTGTTGGACAACGGTGAACCTTCGAACTATGAAGATGCAATCGCGGGCCTAGATTCCAACAAATGGCTAGAAGCCATGAAATCCGAGATAGAATCCATGTATGAAAACAAAGTATGGACTTTGACTGACTTGCCCGATGATCGGCGAGCGATAGAAAACAAATGGATCTTTAAGAAGAAGACGGACGCGGATGGAAATGTCACCATCTATAAAGCTCGACTTGTCGCTAAGGGTTATCGGCAAGTTCAAGGGATTGACTACGATGAGACATTCTCTCCCGTAGCGAAGCTTAAATCCGTCCGAATCATGTTAGCAATTGCCGCACACTATGATTATGAGATATGGCAGATGGACGTCAAAACGGCATTCCTTAACGGGCATCTTAAGGAAGAACTGTATATGATGCAGCCGGAGGGTTTTGTCGATCCTAAGAATGCTAACAAAGTATGCAAGCTCCAACGATCCATTTATGGGCTGGTGCAAGCATCTCGGAGTTGGAACATTCGCTTTGATGAGATGATCAAAGCGTTTGGGTTTATGCAGACTTATGGAGAAGCCTGCGTTTACAAGAAAGTGAGTGGGAGCTCTATAGCATTTCTCATATTATATGTAGATGACATACTTTTGATGGGAAATGATATATAACTTTTGGACAGCATTAAGGCCTACTTGAATAAGTGTTTTTCAATGAAGGACCTTGGAGAAGCTGCTTATATATTAGGCATCAAGATCTATAGAGATAGATCAAGACGCCTCATAGGTCTTTCACAAAGCACATACCTTGATAAGATTTTGAAGAAGTTCAAAATGGATCAGTCCAAGAAGGGGTTCTTGCCTGTATTGCAAGGTGTGAGATTGAGCTCGGCTCAATGCCTGACCACGGCAAAAGATAAAGAAGAGATGAGTGTCATCCCCTATGCTTCAGCCATAGGATCTATTATGTATGCCATGCTGTGTACCAGACCTGATGTAATTCTTGCCGTAAGTTTGGTAGGAAGGTACCAAAGTAATCCCGGCAAGGAACACTGGACAGCGGTCAAGAATATCCTAAAGTACCTGAAAAGGACGAAGGACATGTTTCTCGTTTATGGAGGTGACGAAGAGCTCGTCGTAGAGGGTTACGTCGACGCTAGCTTCGACACAGATCTGGATGACTCCAAGTCACAAACCGGATACGTATATATGTTGAATGGTGGAGCAGTAAGCTGGTGCAGCTGCAAGCAGAGGGTCGTGGCAGGATCTACATGTGAAGTGGAGTACATGGCAGCCTCGGAGGTAGCGCATGAAGCAATTTGGGTGAAGGAGTTCATCATCGACCTAGGAGTCATACCCAATGCGTCGGGGCCGATCAAACTCTTCTGTGACAACACTGGAGCTATTGCCCTTGCCAAGGAGCCCAGGTTTCACAAGAAGACCAGGCACATCAAGCGTCGTTTCAACTCCATCCGTGAAAATGTTCAAGATGGAGACATAGATATTTGCAAAGTACATACGGATCTGAATGTCGCAGATCCGTTGACTAAACCTCTCTCGCGAGCAAAACATGATCAACACCAGAACTCTATGGGTGTTCGATTCATCACAATGTAACTAGATTATTGACTCTAGTGCAAGTGGGAGACTGTTGGAAATATGCCCTAGAGACAATAATAAAAGGGTTATTATTATATTTCCTTATTCATGATAATTGTCTTTTATTCATGCTATAACTGTATTATCCGGAAATCGTAATACACGTGTGAATACATAGACCATAACATGTCCCTAGTGAGCCTCTAGTTGACTAGGTCATTGGTCAACAGATAGTCATGGTTTCCTGACTATGGACATTAGATGTCATTGACAACGGGATCACATCATTAGGAGAATGATGTGATGGACAAGACCCAATCCTAAGCATAGCACAAGATCGTGTAGTTCGTTTTGCTAGAGCTTTTTCAATGTCAAGTATCTCTTCCTTAGACCATGAGATCGTGTAACTCCCGGATACCGTAAGAGTGCTTTGGGTGTACCAAACGTCACAACGTAACTGGGTGACTATAAAGGTGCACTACAGGTATCTCCAAAAGTGTTTGTTGGGTTGACACGGATCGAGACTGGGATTTGTCACTCCGTATAACGGAGAGGTATCTCTGGGCCCACTCGGTAATGCATCATCATAATGAGCTCAAAGTGACCAAGTGTTTGGTCACGGGATCATGCATTACGGTACGAGTAAAGTGACTTGCTAGTAACGAGACTGAATGAGGTATTGGGATACCGACGATCGAGTCTCGGGCATGTAACGTACCGATTGACAAAGGGAATTGTATACGGGGTAGTTCGAATCCTCGACATCGTGGTTCATCCGATGAGATCATCGAGGAGCATGTGGGAGCCAACATGGGTATCTAGATCCTGCTGTTGGTTATTGCCCGAGAGCCGTCTCGGTCATGTCTACGTGTCTCCTGAACCCGTAGGGTCTACACACTTAAGGTTCGGTGACGCTGGGGTTGTATGAATATGAGTATGCAGTATACCGAATGTTGTTCGGAGTCCCGGATGAGATCCCGGATGTCACGAGAAGTTCTGGAATGGTCCGGAGGTGAAGAATTATATATAGCAAGTGATATTTCGGCCATCGGGAAAGTTTCGGGTTCACCCGGTATTGTACCGGGACCACCGAAAGGGTCCCGGGGGTCCACCGGGTGGGGCCACCCATCCCGGAGGGCCCCAAGGGATGAAATGGGGAGGGGAACCAGCCCATAGTGGGCTGGTGCGCCCCCCTTGGCCCACCCTCTGCGCCTAGGGTTGAAACCCTAGGGTGGGGGGGGGGGGCGCCCCACTTGCCTTGGGGGGTACTCCACCCCCCTTGGCCGCCGCCCCCTTGGGAGGTTGGATCTCCCAGGGCCGGCGCCCCCCCTGGGGGCCTATATAAAGGGAGGGGGGCGCCCCACTTGCCTTGGGGGGTACTCCTCCCCCCTTGGCCGCCGCCCCCTGGGGGCCTATATAAAGGGAGGGGGGAGGGGGCAGCCGCACCCTGAAGTTCTGGCGCCTCCCTCCCCCTGCTACACATCTTCCTCCTCCGTCACGTGCTTGGCGAAGCCCTACCGGAGTGCTGCTGTTCCACCACCACCACGCCGTTGTGCTGCTGCTGGAGCCGTCATCATCAACCTCTCCTTCCCCCTTGCTGGATCAAGAAGGAGGAGACGTCATCCGCTCCGTACGTGTGTTGAACGCGGAGGTGCCGTCCGTTCGGCGCTAGGATCTCCGGTGATAGGATCACGACGAGAACGACTACTTCAACCCCGTTCTTTTGAATGCTTCCGCTCGCGATCTACAAAGTGGTATGTAGATGCATCTCCCATGACTCGTTGCTTAGGTGAACTCATAGATGGATCTTGGTGAAATCGTAGGAAAATTTTTAATTTTCTGCAACGTTCCCCAACAAGATCAACTCTTGTAATACTCATATCATCAAGATGAATCAAGCAGAAAGTAGGGTATTACCTCCATAGAGAGGGCCCGAACCTGGGTAAACATTGTGTCCCCCGCCTGCTGTTACCATTAGCCTTAGACGCACAGTTCGGGACCCCCTACCCGAGATCCGCCGGTTTTGACACCGACACCTTCCCCGGCGGGGGACTGCTACCTCTTGAGCACTGCGTTGGCTTTCCCCGAAGAGGAGAGGATGATGTAGCAAAGTAGCGTAAGTATTTCCCTCAGTTTTTGAGAACCAAGGTATCAATCCAGTAGGAGACCATGCACAAGTCCCTCGTACCTACACAAAACGATAGCTCCTGGCAACCAACGCGATTAGGGGTTGTCAATCCCTTCACGGTCACTTACGAAAGTGAGATCTGATAGAGATGATAAATAATATTTTTGATATTTTTGGTATATAGATGCAAAGTGAAAAGTAAAAGGCAAAGTAAAAACAAAGCAAGTAATAAACTGATGGAGATTGATATGATGAGAATAGACCCAAAGCTAAGCAGTTCTCCCAATGCAAGAAGTACCAATCTAGTTGGCCAAACCAAACGGATAATTCGAAGATACTTGCAAAGATAACTCAATCATACATAAAAGAATTCAGAGAAGATTCAAATATTATTCATGGATAAGCTGGATCATAAACACACAATTCATCGGTCTCAACAAACACACCACAAAAAGAAGATTACATTGAATAGATCTCCATGAGAGAGGGGGAGAACATTGTATTGAGATCCAAAAAGAGAGAAGAAGCCATCTAGCTACTAGCTATGGACCCGAAGGTCTGAAGTAAACTACTCACACTTCATCAGAGGGGCTATGGTGTTGATGTAGAAGACCTCCATGGTGGATGCCCCCTCCGGCGGAGCTCCGGAACAGGTCCCAAGATGGGATCTCGTGGATACAGAAGGTTGTGGCGGTGGAATTAGGTTTTGTCTCCTGTTCTGATCGTTTGGGGGTACGTAGGTATATATAGGAGGGAGGAGTACGTCAGTGGAGCAACATGGGGGCCACGAGGCAGGGGGGCGCGCGCCCCCCACCCTCGTGACCACCTATTTTGTTCCTTGGAGCAGGGTCCCAGTCTCCTGGATCACGTTCGGTGAGAAAATCACGTTCCCGAAGGTTTCATTCCGTTTGGACTCCGTTTGATATTCCGTTTCTTCGAAACACTAAAATAGGCAAAAAAACAGCAATTTTAGGCTGGGCCTCTGGTTAATAGGTTAGTCCCAAAAATAATATAAAAGTGGAAAATAAAGCCCAATATAGTCCAAAACAGTAGATAAAGAGGAATGGATCAATCATAGATATGTTGGAGACGTATCAGGCATACCCAAGCTTAATTCCTGCTCGTCCTCGAGTAGGTAAATGATAAAAAAGAATTTTTTATGCAGAGTGATACTTTGGCATAATTTCAATGTAATTCTTCTTAATCGTAGTATGAATATTCAGACCGAAAGATTCAAGACAAAAGTTCATATTGACATAACAATAATAATACTTCTAGCATACTAATCAAAGCAATCATGTCTTCTCAAAATAGCATGGCAAAAGAAAGTTCATCCCTACAAAATCATATAGTTAGGCTATGCTTCATTTTCGTCACACAAAGATGTTCCCAACTTCTATACCCCCGATGACAAGCCAAGAAATTTTTTCATACTTAAATAATCTCAAACTTTTTCAACCTTCACGCAATACATGAGCGTGAGCCATGGATATAGCACTATGGGTGGAATAGAATATGATGATGGGGATTGTGTGGAGAAGACAAAAAAGGAGAAAGTCTCACATTGATGAGGATAATCAACGGGCTATGGAGATGCCCATCAATTGATGTCAACATGAGGAGTAGGGATTGCCATGCAACGGATGCACTAGAGCTATGTATGCTCAACAAAAGAAAACTAGTGGGTGTGCACCCAACTCGCTTGCTCATGAAGACCTAGGGCATTTGAGGATGCCCATCGTAAGAATATACAAGCCAAGTTCTATAATGAAAAATTCCCACTAGTATAAAAAGACAACTTATGAGACTCACTACATGAAGAACAAGGTGCTACTTTGAAGCACAATATATGAGACTCACTACATGAAGAACAAGGTGCTACTTTGAAGCACAAGTGTGGAAAAAGAGATAGTAGCATTGCCCTTTTTATTTATTTTCTTTATTTTCTCTTTTTTTTGGGCCTTTCTTTTTTTTGGCCTTTCTTCTTTTTTTGGGCAATGCTCTAATAATGATGATCATCACACTTCTATTGATTACAACATAAGGATTACAACTCGAAACATAGAACAAGATATGACTCTATATGAATGCCTCCGGCGGTGTACTGTGATGGTGCAATGAATCAAGAGTGACATGTATGAAAAATAATGCATGGTGGCTTTGTCACAAATACGATGTCAACTACATGATCATGCAATGGCAATATGACAAAAGTAATGTATGTCATGATGATGATGATGGAAGTTGCATGGCAATATATCTCAGAATGGCTATGGAAATGCCATGATAGGTAGGTATGGTGGCTGTTTTGAGGAAGATATAAGGAGGTTTATGTGTGATAGAGCGTATCATATCACGGGGTTTGGATGCACTAGCGAAGTTTGCACCAACTCTCAAGGTGAGAAAGGGCAATGCACGGTACCGAAGAGGCTAGCAAAGGCGGAAAGGAAAAAGTGCGTATAATCCATGGACTCAACATTAGTCAAAAGAACTCATATACTTATTGCAACAATTTAGAATTCATCAAACGCCAAGTACTACGCGAATGCTCCTAGGGGGATAGATTGGTAGGAAAAGACCATCGCTCGTCCCCGACCGCCACTCATAAGGATGCACAAGCCAGGTACACTTCATGTTTCAAATTTGTTACACAACTTTAACCATACGTGCATGCTACGGGACTTGCAAACTTCAACACAAGCATTTCTCAAATTCACAATTACTCAACTAGCATGACTTTGATATTATCACCTCCATATCTCAAAACAATTATCAAGCATCAAACTTATCTTAGTATTCAATGCACTCAAAAGAAAGTTTCACATATCTTGAATACCAAGTATATTAATATTAAGCAAAGTACCATGCTATTAACGACTCTCAAAATAATCTAAGTGAAGCATGAGAGATCAATAGTTTGTTTAAAACAAATCCACCATCGTTCCCTAAAAGGTCTAAGTGAAGCACTAGAGCAAAAATCATCATGCTCAAAAGATATAAGTGAAGCACTATGAGCAAAACTATCAAGCTCAAAAGATATAAGTGAATCACATAGAGTATTCTTGCAAATTCCAATTTGTGTATGGCTCTCTCAAAAGGTGTGTACAGAAAGGATGATTGTGGTAAACTAACAAACAAAGACGCAAATAATACAAGACGCTCCAAGCAAAACACATATCATGTGGTGAATAAAAATATAGCTCCAAGTAAATTACCGATGGAAGTAGACGAAAGAGGGGATGCCTGCCGGGGCATCCCCAAGCTTTGAATTTTTGGTGTCCTTGGATTATCTTGGGGGTGCCATGGGCATCCCCAAGCTTAGGCTCTTGCCACTCCTTGTTCCATAATCCATCAAAAGAATTCACCCAAAACTTGAAAACTGCACAACACAAAACTCAATAGAAATCTCGTGAGCTCCGTTAGAGAAAGAAAAAAAAAGACTACTTAAAGGTACTGTAATGAACTCATTTTTTATTTATATTGGTGTTAAACCTACTGTATTCCAACTTCTCTATGGATCATAAACTATTTTACTAGCCATAGATTAATCAAAATAAGAAAACAACACACGCAAAACAGAATCTGTCCAAAACAGGACAGTCTGTAGCAATCTGTAACTAACGCAAACTTATGGAACTCTAAAAATCCTACCAAAATAGTAAGTCCTGTACAATTTGTTTATAGAACAGCATCAAAAAGAATCAACGCAAAAGCACGTTTCTGTGATTTAACAAAATTATATTCGTGCGCGCAAAGTTTCTGTTTTTCAGCAGAATGAAATCAACCATCATCGTAGGTTATACTATAGGTTCTACTTGGCACAAACACTATTTAAAACATAAAACCACATCCAAAAAGAGGCTATATGGATTATTTATTCGTAAACAGAAGCAAAATCAAAAACTAAAAATAAAATTGGGTTGCCTCCCAACAAGCGCTATCGTTTAACGCCCCTAGCTAGGCATAAAAGCAAGGATAGATCTAGGTATTGCCATCTTTGGTAAGCAATCCATAAGTGGCTCTCATGATATATTCATATGTTAATTTTATTTTCTTTCTAGGGAAGTGTTCCATGCCCTTCTTTAAGGGAAATTGGAATCTAATATTCCCTTCCTTCACATCAATAATTGCACCAATCGTTCTAAGGAAAGGTCTACCAAGAATTATAGGACATGAAGGATTTCAATCTATATCAAGAACGATAAAATCTATGGGCACATAACGTATTTGCAACAATAATAACATCATTAATTCTTCACATAGGCTTTTTAATAGTGGAATCCGCAAGATGCAAGTTTAGAGAGCACTCATCAAAGTCACGGAAATCTAGCAAATCACACAAAGTTTTGGGAATAGTAAAGACACTAGCACCCAAATCACACAAAGCATGAAACTCATAATCTTTAATTTTAGTTTTAGTAGTAGGTTCCCACTCATCATAGAGTTTTCTAGGGATAGAAACTTTCAACTCAAGTTTTTCTTCATAAGAATGCATCAAGTCATCAACAATGTGTTCGGTAAAGGCCTTATTTTGACTATAAGCATGAGGAGAATCTAGCACGGATTGCAACAAGGAAATACAATCAATTAAAGAGCAATTTTCATGATTAAATTCCTTGAGATCCAAAATAGTGGGTTTAGCAACATGTAGGTTTTTATTTCTTTCAATCCCACTTTTATCAATTTCATCATCAAGATCTAGAAACTCCGAATTCTTAGAACGCCTTCTAGGTAAAGGAAGATCATATTCAGTTTCATCAAGATTCATATTGCAAAACAAAGATTTAATGGGGGACACATCAATAACTTTTAGATCTTCATCTTGATTTTCATAGGAATTGGAAGAACACGCTTTAATAAAGGCATCTTTGGAAGCACGCATCCTAGCGGTTCTTTCTTTGCACTCATCAATGGAAATTTTCATGGCTTTGAGAGACTCATTGATATCATGCTTAGGATGAATAGATCTAAGCTTTTAAAGAATCAATTTCAAGAGAAATTCTATCAACGTTCCTAGCCAAATCATCAACTTTAAGCAATTTCTCTTCAAGCAAAGCATTAATTATTTTTGTGAATTCATAAACTCTTTAACACTACTCTCAAATTCAGAGGGCATCTTATTAAAATTTCCATAAGAGTTGTTGTAGGAATTTCCATAATTATTAGAAGTATTACTTAGGATAAGGCCTACGATTAAAATTCCCTGTATACGCGTTGTTTCCAAAACTATTCCTACCAACAAAATTCACATCCATAGATTCATTATTATTCTCAATCAAAGTAAACAAGGGCATTTCATTGGGATCAAGAGAAGTATTTTTATTAGCAAACATCTTCATAAGTTCATCCATCTTTTCACTCAAAACATTGATTTCTTCTATAGCATGCACTTTTTTACTAGAAGATCTTTCGGTGTGCCATTGAGAATAATTAGCCATAATATTATCAAGCAATTTTGTAGCATCTCCTAATGTAATTTCCATAAACATGCCTCCTGCAGCCGAATCTAAAAGATTTCTAGAAGCAAAATTCAATCCGGCATAAATTTTTTGTATGATCATCCATAAATTCAAACCATGAGTAGGGCAATTGCAAAGAATCAATTTCATTCTTTCCCAAGATTGGGAACATGCTCACGATCAAGTTGTTTAAAATTCATAATATCGTTCCTAAAAGTGATGATCTTACCGGGAGGAAAATACCTAGAGATAAAAGCATCTTTGCACTTGTTCCAAGAATCAATACTATTTTTAGGCAAAGACGAAAACCAAATTTTAGCACGGTCTCTAAGTGAAAATGGAAATAACTTCAATTTGACAATATTGTTATCCGTATATTTCTTCTTTTGCATATCACACAAATCAACAAAAATGTTTAGATGAGTAGCGGCATCTTCACTAGGAAGGCCGGCGAATTGATCTTTCATAACAAGATTCAGCAAAGCGGTATTGATTTCACAAGACTCATCATTATTAAGAGGAGCAATTGGAGTACTAAGGAAATCATTATTATTGGTATTCGAGAAGTCACACAATTTGGTATTATCTTGCGCCATGGCAACAACTAATCCAACACACAAGCAAACAAAAAGGCAACGGGAAAAGGCAAACGGGAAAAAGAGGAGGGGATTGGGAAAGAGAGGGCGAATAAAACGGCTAGGGTGAAGTGGGGGAGAGGAAAACAAGAGGCAAATGGAAAATAATGTAATGCAAGAGATAGGGATTGTGATGGGTACTTGGTATGGTTGACTTGCTCTTGTGTGAGCCTCCCCGGCAACGGCGCCATAAATTCTTCTTGCTACCTCTTGAGCACTGCGTTGGATTTCCCCGAAGAGGAGAGGATGATGCAGCAAAGTAGCGTAAGTATTTCCCTCAGTTTTTGAGAACCAAGGTATCAATCCAGTAGGAGACCACGCACAAGTCCCTCGTACCTACACAAAACGATAGCTCCTCGCAACCAACGCGATTAGGGGTTGTCAATCCCTTCACGGTCACTTACGAGGGTGAGATATGATAGAGATGATAAATAATATTTTTGGTATTTTTGGTATATAGATGCAGAGTGAAAAGTAAAAGGCAGAGTAAAAAGAAAGCAAGTAATAAAGTAATGGAGATTGATATGACGAGAATAGACCCGGGGGGCATAGGTTTCACTAGTGGCTTCTCTCAAGAGCATAGATATTCTACGGTGGGTGAACAAATTATTGTTGAGCAATTGATAGAATTGAGCATAGTTATGAGTATATCTAGGTATGATCATGTATATAGGCATCACGTCCAAGACAAGTAGACCGAAACGATTCTGCATCTACTACTATTACTCCACTCATCGACCGCTATCCAGCATGCATCTAGAGCATTAAGTTAAAAACAGAGTAACACCTTAAGCAAGATGACATGATGTAGAGGGATAAATTCATGCAATATGATAAAAACCCCATTTTGTTATCCTCAATGGCAACAATACAATATGTGCCTTGCTGCCCCTTCTGTCACTAGGAAAGGACACCGCAAGATTGAACCCAAAGCTAAGCAGGTCTCCCATTGCAAGAACTACCAATCTAGTTGGCCAAACCAAACGGATAATTCGAAGAGATTTGCAAAGATAACTCAATCATACATAAAAGAATTCAGAGAAGATTCAAATATTATTCGTAGATAAGCTGGATCATAAACCCACAATTCATCAGTCTCAACAAACACACCGCAAAAAGAAGGTTACATCGAATAGATCTGCACGAGAGAGGGGGAGAACATTGTATTGAGATCCAAAAAGAGAGAAGAAGCCATCTAGCTACTAGCTATGGACCCGAAGGTCTGAAGTAAACTACTCACACTTCATCGGAGGGGCTATGGTGTTGATGTAGAAGCCCTCCATGGTGGATGCCCACTCCGGCGGAGCTCCGGAACAGGCCCCAAGATGCGATCTCATGGATACAGAAGGTTGCGGCGGTGGAATTAGGTTTTTGGCTCCTGTTCTGATCGTTTGGGGGTACGTAGGTATATATAGGAGGAAGGAGTACGTCGGTGGAGCAACAGGGGGGCCACGAGGCAGGGGCCGCGCCCTAGGGGGGTGCGCCTCCCACCCTCGTGACCACCTCTTTTGTTCCTTGGAGCAAGGTCCAAGTCTCCTGGATCACGTTCGGTGAGAAAATCACGTTCCCGAAGGTTTCATTCAGTTTGGACTCCGTTTGATATTCCGTTTCTTCGAAACACTGAAATAGGCAAAAAATAGCAATTCTGGGCTGGGCCTCCGGTTAATAGGTTAGTCCCAAAAATAATATAAAAGTGGAAAATAAAGCCCAATATAGTCCAAAACAGTAGATAAAGTAGCATGGAGAAATCAAAAATTATAGATACTTTGGAGACGTATCAGGTACCTACCTCCGAGCAGCGCCTTGCTCCGCGCAGCGCGGGGGAGTCCCTGGCCCCGGGCTCCCCCCACACTGCTCCCAAAGCCCTTCATCCTCCTGCGGCTGGGGTTGGTTCACCTGCGATCCATGGTTAGTGCAAGCGTGCTCCTGAGGTATTGGCCGTACCCAGTGGCTGTTGTCGTCGACGGCGTTGGTGGGGCCTGCAGTAGATCACAGTGAGCCTCGGCCTCGTGTACTTCCAGCGCCCAGCCTGGCGTGGGGGATCGGCTAGGGCCTCTCTTGATGTGTACCTTAGGTCCATAACGATGGGCATGTAGGCTTCCGGGCTGGTCGCGCCTGAGTCGTTGCCTAGTTGCCTTGCGCTGCCGCCCCTGTTGCCTAGCATCATGTCCTGATGGCTGAGGGCTGGTGCCCTGGCGCGACCCCAGGGGAGACCGCTCGGGTTCGCCCTGGCCCGGGGCGGCATGGTTGAAGTAGAGCGGGTTGCACCATGGGGTAGGCTGGCGCCGAGAGGCTCTTCCGGGGCCCCAGGAGGGGGCGCGCGGGCGTAGCAAGGGTGAGCGCGCGCCCCCACCACAACTTGTGACACGGGCAAGGCGCAGAACGGTGCCGCACCCTTGCATGTAGCATCCAGCAACTCGGCGACCCGTTCCAGCAAGGTATTAGGGCCGCTCTCCGCCAGCCTGCACCTCAACAGCTCTCGAGCCACGATGTCCGCCGCTAGCATGTTCGCCTTCTCCCGACGAGTGTGTGGTGCTATCACGAGAGGGGGGGGGCGGTCCACGCCTCCTGCGACCGAGGGCACTGGGCGAAGCCCGAGCCACGAGCAGCGCGGAGTAGAGATCTTCCTTGTCAGCAGGAGCTGTGGGAGTGGACCGGACAACCCAGTGCTCAACACGGGCTCTCGCGGCGTCAGTCAGGGTGGCGGCGGATCAATCCACGGAAGAGAGGCTCCGACGCACCCTGACCTTGTGCGCCAAATGTCAGATTTTGGGTACCGCAAACCCTTGAGAGGTTTGAAATCTGGGGTGCGTGCGGAGATCTCAACCTACCCAGCCTGCCAACTCATGAAATTCACAGCCTATCGCGTCGGCTCGAAGGGAAAGAGAAACACAGCAGTTTACCCAGTTTCGGGCCACCTTGCGGTGTAAAACTCTACTCTTGCTTTGTGGTGGATTGGCGTCAAGGGGCTAAGGAAGAACTAGTACACTGGTTACCAGCCTCACAAGGCGTGTTCTTTGAGCTCGGGTGAGCTGGTGAGGTAGTAAGGGTGGAATGGATCCCGATCCCCCTCTATGGTGGTGCCTAGGTCCTATTTAATTGTAGTGTCCTTGGCCCTCTTCCCAAATGTAGGCGGGAAGGGATCCCACAACGGCCAAATTCGAAGCAAGACAACAAGTATGTCCTATCCCGACTAAAGTGGTCTTCGCCTGCAAAAGCCTCTGGTCGTGACGCTGCGGTGGTCTCGGCAATGACCTCCGTCCTGACGGTCTTGGTCTTGTTGCACCAGAATGGAAACATTTGGTTGATTCCTTGGGACTCTGCCCCTGCTCTTGCCTCCCTTGCACCGAAGGGGAAATGGGTACACTTCGTGCCCTGGCGCCCACCTGGAGCCCACCTGGCCTTGGTCGTCATGGCTCACGTCAGCTGAGCCTCGCGAGGTGCGCCTTACATAGAAATCTCCACTCCTCGGGAGCCAGCCTGGGGAGGCCATCCCCTTGGAGGTCTTGGCATTGTCCGCCTTCTGAGGCTTGGCCCCTCGCGAGGGACTTGACTTGTTGATGCTGAAGGTGGGCCATACCAGGCTGTTGATGGAGCCACGCCGTGCGCCGCAGGCAGGCAAGTCTAGGTACCCCTGTATCCAGAACGCCGACAGGCACCTCCCCAAATTTGGAACAAGCCAAGGGTAGTGCCCATACCCGTGTACTCAAGTTTCCTTCCTTAGTGATGATGGTGATGAAGTGGTAGGCTTGTTATCGGCCTTCCAAGATTCTAACGAATTCATCTTCTTGATGATCTCAAAGAGCACGAGATTCTATTCTTCTAGGGAAATAATTTATACAAAGCAAAGATCACTCTTTTAATCCAATTCACCACAATAAAAGATCATGAAAAATGCCCAGTAAAAACTATTCTATCCACTTCACACATTGCTTTGGACACTACTGACAACAGAACATTTGCGCCAAAGAACAAAGGATGCAACAAAACCTATATAAAACGGGAATACGACCTGTGAAGGAACAAGTGGACGATATTAACTCCAGGTGGATAACTAGGCGTCATCCAGCAGTCTGAATGTCCACAGAATGCATGGATTACCATCTCAATGTCCACAGAATGAACAAATGAACTAGTTCTGCACATCATCTCAATGTCCACGGAATGCATGGATTACCATTTATTTTGGTAACTTGATAATAGATTGCTATGTTAAGGAAAGAGACCATCCCCGACCGACAACATGGGCCATCACCAAATGCATGCAATTGTGCTGACCGGAACACCAGAACCACAGATCCAAACACTTATCGTCAGCTTGATGGCTGGAACCACAATCGACAACGGCTCAACTGCCGGACCATCTCATAGAGAGAGAGAGAGAGAGGCTTCTGACCCTGCAAGAAATCGTTTCAGTTTCACCTGGTGTTCAGAATGACAAACACATTTTGAATTTGTGAACCGCGACACCGTAATTGGAATAGCTCTTCAATTATAGTCTAACAATACTGATAGCAGAAATGAAAATCTTTGCTAAAATGCAACTTGATGTTTCTGTTTCCTGAAATTCATAATCATAAGATGTTGTCTCAAAAATTTTTGCGATTAGTGAACCTTCACATATTTACTAGTCAAGGGTTTGCTGTGTAAGCATCGCATGTTTAGGAGATTACAATTCATCTAAGCATTATACTCCCTCCGTTCTAGAATAAATGTTGCGACTTAGTACCTCTATCTAAACATTTAAGCCGTGCAATATAAGCCTGACCATAAAGATGTATATTACAAGAAGAATGTAACATACAACATCTCTGCACACCACCCTAAAGCAGCAAATACACACAGGTAGAAACCAAACAGTCCTGTTCTAACATTTAGTACTTTTATGTCTTGACAGCAAAATAGTCCCACCATCTCTAGACACATGGATGTACAAATGGAATGTTGAAACCATGCAAGGCATCCTAAAATATGGTCAGCATCATAAACACAAGGCATCATACGATCAGACTAGTCCATGTCCATTCGGAAGGAAAATTTAATATGTTAAATAACTAGCACCTTCGTGTTCTTGACTAGCTATGAACCATTCAGTGAGCATTGTTTTATGTACATTGAATATTGAATCACCCTGTCGAATCAGAATTCCTCATGCAAGATAACTTTGTTGATGCCAGGAAAATGGACCACCAACCTTTCAACAGAGAGCTATTGGCCATGTATATCAAACGCAAACAAAAACAAGAAAGGAATAGAAACAACACCGACTATCCTATCATTGGGAGTTGACTTCAAATATAAATTTGCACTGGTAAACAATTAAACATTGCAGCGTGGGACATTCAAAATTTGAATTGAAGGAACATTATAATATTAGCAATCAATTGTCCCTGCTGTGAATACAACGACACATAGGAAGCAGACCTATACAATGTGCATACTGTATTTTCTAATAACAATAAATAAACTATATCACCACGGTGTGTAAAGTGGAACCTAGCATTATGACATAAATTTTTTCTGCATGTTAAATAGGGAATTAACAAAAAATAAATAATAACTGAACAATACCAATTACAGACCAGCATACTGCTCAACATAATTAATATTTAAGAAAAATATATACACTACTTCTCTTCTCCCCTCTAGTGCCGATGATGTTACAACAGCTCGATACATTTGCAGATCGGCTGACATTCGGTGTTCACTTCTTTCTCACCAATTGTTCTTCGAGACAATTCCAAAAATATGTCAAACCTTGCACTGCTTTAGGTTTCAGCTTCTGCTGAAAAATCTTTTCTTGCAATGATATTGACCTGCCAAATAGAAAGCCCAAAAAGGCTGGGTTGAAGTTCCTAATTAGCAGCTATTTGATTTATCAACAAAATCAAGTACGGCCGTTTCCAAGTGGTTCCACGTGGGTTGTCATACTAAATAATAAATACTCTGAACCTGATTTCCTTCAGCTCCTTATCAAGCTACTACTCTGATTCTTTTATCTCTATTTAATCTGTGGCTGCACAGGGAATATGAAACTCATGTGAGGCAGTTGCATAGGTGTAAAGATAATGTCCTGTATTTTTTTGCTTGCATATTTATAATACCTCGATATATAATCTGTATTAGAAACGCGTCAGTTAGTTATTACATTGATTTGTGATGCAACTAACAGAAAAAGTTTCTGAACATATCAGTTTCCCCCGTCCTCACCAGGTATATCGTGCCGTCCTCCACCATGAACAGCTGCTATAGAGGAGCATGCAACGACACCACCCAGCGCTCCGCTGCCCCGAGCAGGGGCACCCAGGTCGATGGTCGTCCTCAGTAATGTCGCGTTTGCCTCCTGCTTCGGCCTTGCCACCAGCATCCCGAGCCGCCGCCGGCGTACAGCACACAGCTCCGGTGGTGCTGAAGTGAAGCTCATGCGCGAGCTCGGGCGTAAGGGTAAAGGGGGAGGAGGGAAGAGAGGAAAAAAGATGGAGAGGCTGCCGGTGTGGTGTGGCTGGTCCTGTGTGCATCCATGGTGCGTGCGGGAGGCAGATGAGGCGTGCTCGGGCCTCTCGTGATGACGGCCACGCGTGAGGGCTGGGGGAGGCTGCGCATGGGAAGTGGAATAGGAAGATGGGAGGTTGTGTTGTTGGAGGAGGAGGAGGAGGGGAATAACGACTAATCGTCGGGAAGCCGCGCCTGATCTTCCGGCATGCAAGTGTAGCGGAGTGGCTCCTTTGCCCAATCTGCAACGAAGGGGGGAAAATTGAGAGGAAAGTGAAGGACGTGTGAATGTGGGAGGAGGAAGGGAGAGGATGTGGGCGACCGACAATTAGGAGTTTTCTAGAGAATGCGGGATAGGTCGGGAGCGGAAGAAAATATCTACCAACCAGATCGGTCCAGAGAAAAAACCGCTACAAAATCAGGAGAAAACTATGTTGAAACCCAGGGACACATGTCGCTTGAAGGGAGCAATGGCGCCCAGCGCTGGGAATGCACGGGAGCAGCCTCTGTTTAGCAAATTTAAATCTTGTATTTATGTATCTATGTTCACCTATATCTCATAGTCTGCCATCCAAATTAACGAAGGTTGATACATCTTGACTCTATATTTCCAGATCACAGCCCTCGTCGTTTTTTATCAATTCGATAGTGTAATTGATGGATTGCAATTTGATTAAAGAAACTTTAACTTCATTGCTGAATTAAGTATCTTCTCCCGACTGGGGAGTCCCCCCTTTCCAAAAAAAAAGTATCTTCTCCCGCGCATATGATTGATCATTCTTCAGATCTATCTGATTCGCTACCATTGAAGTATAAGTAATCGTGGTCTAAGGTAAAGGCACATTATCTCTATGTAAGGTGGACTATATTAACTATATGACTCACCGGTGGAACTGGTAGCAATAACCAAAAACAACCCAATAATGTTTGAGAAAAACAAACAAGGCGATTACAAACTTATTGAACTCCTCACAAAGCTAGAGAAAGTAATTCCACGGATAGGCCAGAAAATAACTTAGCAACACCATCAAATATAAAAGGTAGATGCATGCAGTTTTGAGTATCAAAAACAGCAAGTTGGTGCATTAGATCTTCTCTTCTCATTTGTATGATACCCGCAGATCACTCGGTGGATTAATCTGATGGGTCGGCATACTCATAGTAACTGTAGCCCTCCTCACCGTATGGCGGCAGCATCTGCAGTTCCGAGTACTCTGTAGTAGTGCAGTAATTCACCAACAGCTCAGCCATTTTAGAGAAAGGATGTGTTGCAGATTCAAATACATACTTGGTCTCCTCTTCCCATCCACTGCCAGCGAGACTCCCTTGATCATAAGCTCTAACCACGGAGCGATCCGCGTAGTAGGTTGTGCCAGATTCGATGGAGTGGAACTTGTTGGACTTCGTGGTGTCGATGGAGAGGCACCTGCGCGAGCTGACAAACAGCGCGCGGCTACCGATGCTTCTGAACGGCACGAGCACCTTGTTCACGGTGTCCACCTTGTAGACCACCGGCATGTCATTACAAACACGCCCATCCATCATCAGAAGAAACTCCCGCTCAGATTCCACGACATAGAAGTTATTGCTCCCATGGGCTAGCTCAAAATTTGGGCCGACAATGGTGGTGAACATGGAGATTTGTCCCCGCGGAGCGTTTCCATTGGTTACCTTCCTTGTACACGTCAGTGATTGTTGATATGATGGATCCATACTTATTTGTGATGTGCATGCCGCCGGCAAAGGATGTCAAGTTCTTGTGACCATCACCAAAGCCCCAATCCCCAGTCCTGAACTCCCCTTCTCCAAAACCCAAAGCGGGGTGCCATTCCTCGCTTGTCTGATCAGCCCAGCTCACACAATCGTTTAGCAGGTATGAGATGAACACCATCATTGGAGACGTTGTCACGACGACAGAGCTCACCTGTTCCATGGGTATATGCACCTTGAAGCGTGCCATGGCGCCCGTGAAAGGGTTGAGCACCCGAGTTTGGTATGGCTGCGCTCTCTGCCCTAGCACGAAGAGTCCGCCTTTCATGACACCGACGAAAAAATACCTCCGGTTGCGGACCTCCGTGGGGATTTCCTTGCGGAGGCGGCGGCCTGTGCTAAGGTTGAAGAAGGTCACCCGGTCATTGTCGTGGATGGAGTGCTCCAGCATGATCCACTTGCTGGGCATGAATTTGGGATCTGTGGCATCCGCGGTGGAGTTTGTGGCTCGGCGCCAGTTGCCGCAGACAGCCCGGAAGGCGACATAGTGGTAGATATCGTCCGTTGCGAGAAAGGATTCACTGATCTTCCTCGTGATATCATATGGGAGGTTTTTCCAGAACACCAGGTCCGCCATGACTAGTTTCAGGTGGGTGGTGGATGGATTGGATGGTGGCTATATATATACATGTTCTTGGCGCGTCTTGCGGAAGTTTCAAACTTGTGTGAATACGTACAAGGTTTGATGCGTTCGCTGGGTGACATTTTTGGAAGAACTTGAAACCAAACGAACGTTGAGAACAGCTAGCTGTTAGCACCCATCGTCAAGGCATGCCCGGCGCTATTACTTTCCAAAAATGAAAAAGACTAGTGTTCGCTTGCATACTGCATACACGTACTGCACTATTACTTTCCAAAAATGAAATCGCCTAGTGTTCCATGCATACTGCGTACGTATATCATTCCATATATACTATACAGCAAATGGGACTGCATTCCTATTCCATTGTATTTGACTAAACTTCAGAAAAAATAATTCATGTTTGCAAAGTTGTCTAAACCATGTGCGCATGAGACAAAAGAAAGTGTTTGTCAAGTTTGTTTTTGAATACAGTACAGACGGAAACGCTCATACATACGCGCATACGCTCATCCGTATGAATGCACATACGGACCCCTTACCCCTATGAGCACTTTCGAGAGACTGAGCCGGCATATCATCTTTACATTTACGAAGTCACGGTAGGCACACCTTGTCATCGACAGGAACATCTCCTCCCACTGAAAGCGCATCGTTGGAAATTCTGAAATAAATCCAGAAATAATGCGAGCACCAAGACATGAACCCTGAAAGGCTGGGGATACCCTGTCCCTCTATCAATCCAACCACAGGTTTGACCGCAAAGTGGATGTCAAGTTAATGGTACCAAAACATGTTCTCTGTTCTTTTTTGTTAAGAAAAATGGTAGGACCTTAATATTCTATAGATTGATAGATGTATCTCTAACATCTGATCGGTGACTATCAACAGGACCAAAACATTTTCCTCATAATTGCGCTCCAAGGAGATGAGGGTTTTCCAGCCGCCTTCTACCGATGCCAACGGATCTGCCTCGCCTCCCGTGGCCTTAGGGCCATGGAGGCGCAATGGATAATGGCTCCTCCGTTTTTAGATGTCTTTTTTAGTCTATTTAGAGGTTGTGTCCTGCCTAGGAATATGAGATGGCGGTGGTTTTCTTAAGATAAAATCAGGTTCTCTCCGCCTAGTCTCCGTCCCGATGGTGCCTCTATTGTTGACGGGGGGTGCATGGATGTGCGTCTCTAGTGAATCTCGCATGATTTAATTGGCGTTTGTCTTTGGTTGATCTGCTTGGATCCGGTCATCCTTCATCAGCATTCGTGTGTCTATAGATTGGGTCCTTCCAATCTACGCTTCTCTTCATTATTGACGATTGTCTTTCTGCTATGCTGCTCCATTGGGGCCTTAACGCGACAAATTCCTATCTGGCTACTACAACAAGATTTGCTCGTCTCCGTTGAGGAAGGGGTGATGACGGCGGCGTGCCTTTGGTTCCTTTTAGTGCTTATTTTCCTGGCTATGTGGTCTATAGACTTGGATGTAATTCAATTACTTCTGATGTTCTTTATACTACTATAATGTTTGATGAATAGATCGGAAGTTTTTCTCAGAATTTTTTTCTGATAGGTGAAATTGAGTCCATAATGAGGGTTTAGGGAGCGCCAGGGGAAGGGGGGAACACTATTACTTGTGTAATGCGTGTTGTATTAAATGGGCCGGACAAAGAAAAGTAGATGCGTCTGATGTTCGCATCATTTTCATTGTCGGTTGTTTCAGTTTTCCCTTTTCTACTCTCATGTATATTCTGAAATATTCTAGATATAAATTTTTATATTTAAAATGTTTATGCAGTGTCAAAGAAGCGTTAGTGCAACGTTTCAATATATTTGATGGCATCAAAAATTGTGCATGCATTTTACATAAAATGTTTGTGAAATTTTTCTAAATGTTAGAAAAATTTAAAACACTAGTCGCGTGATTAAGAAAAATTGTATCATTAAAATGATGATCGTGAGACTTTAAATATAAATAATTTTAAATGTTTATACAACATAAAACAATATTCGTCTAGTTCAAAAAAATGTTGTGACATTAAATACATGTTTAGCCTGTAATTTTTTTAACACTTATTCAGAAATTAGTTCGAAAACATGTATTTGAAAAAAAAGTACATCTAGTATTTGTTTAAAGCTTACCTTTTATATAAAAAAATTACATCATGTATTGAAAAAAGTACAAACATTTTAAAAGAAAGAAAAGGAAAGAAGTAAAATCGATAAAAACAGGTGAAAGAAACATAAAAAATGAGGGAAATCGGTGAAAGAAACGCAAAAAACGACATAGAAAAAAAAGCAAACAGCCGCGTCCGGCGCCATGCTCGTCTTCTGGTCTTCTCACCAACGCGGAGCTAAGTGCTTCCATTGGGCGTGGGCATAGTCATTGGGGGACAGTGTCGACGGTCAGCGCGGAGCATGGTGCTTCCACTTGGACGTGGGTGGGAGCCCGTGTGAGGCCCCAGGGCGGCACTTAGGAGACTCCGGCGCGTATACAACCCCACTCATTATTATGTGAGAGTGTTACGAGCGGAGACCTTCACAGGTCGGAGCCTTGATTCATGTCGTCCGACGAGGACCCCGCCCTACGCCACCCCCGACCACCATTGGGGCGTCCGGAAACCAGGACAAGACCAAGGGGCAAGGAGGACGCTGGCGGCGCCCTCGGCGATCGTAGGCCCTCCGCCGGGGGGAGGGCTCGCCGGCGCCTTCCCCGGCGGGGGACCTACCTCCGAGCAGCGCCTTGCTCCGCGCAGCGCGGGGGAGGCCCTGGCCCCGGGCTCCCCCCATGCCGCTCCCAAGGCCTTTCATCCTCCTGAGGGCCCTGGCGGTGGCTGCGGCTTGGTTCAACTTCGAACCATGGTTAGTGCAACGGTGCTCCTGAGGTATTGGTTGTACCCAGTGGTTCTTATCGTCGAAAGCGTTGGTGGGGCCTGTAGTGGCTCACAGTGAGCCTCGGCCTCGTGTACTTCCAACGCTAAGCCTGGCGTGGGTGATCGGCTGGGGCCCTCTCTTGATGTGTACCTTAGGTCCATTGCGATGGGCACGTAGGCTTCTTGGCTGGCTGCGCTTGAGTCGCTGCCTAGTTGCCTTGCGCTGCTGCCCCCGGTGCCAAACATCATGTCCTGATGGCTGAGGGATGGTGCCCCGGCACAACCCCAGGGGAGACCGCTCAGGTTCGCCCTGCCCCGGAGAGGGATGGTTGAAGTAGACCGGGCTACGCCCTGGGGTAGGCTGGCGCCGAGAGGCTCTTCCGGGGCCCCAGGAGGGGGCACGCGGGCGTAGCATGGGTGAGCGCGCGCCGTTGCCACAGCTTGCGGCGTGGGCAAGGCGCAGAACAGTGCCACACCCTTGCATGCGGCATCCAGCAACTCGGCGACCCATTCCAGCAGGGTATCTGGGCCGCTCTCCGCCGGCCTGCACCTCAGCAGCTCTCGAGCCATGATGACCGCCGCTTGCATGTTCGCCTGCTCCCGGCGAGTGTGTGGTGTTGTCGCTGTGGCATAGCTCGAAAACTGCGCGGCGGCGCGGTTGCGGCGCGATGCGAGAGGGGTGGCGGCGGTCCGCACCTCCCGTGACCGATGACACCGGGCGGAGCGCGAGCCACGAGCAGCGCGGAGTGGAGATCTTCCCATCGGCAGGCGCTGTGGGAGTGGACCGGACAACCTAGTGCTCAACACGGGCTGTCGGGGCGTCGGTCATGGTGGTGGCAGATCGATCAACGGAAGAGATGCTCCGACGCACCCCGACCTGGCGCGCCAAATGTCATATTTCGGGTTCCACAAACCCTTGAGAGGTTCAAACTCTGGGGTGCATGCGGAGATCTCAACCTACCCAGCCTGCAAACTCTTGAACCTCATACCCTATCGCGTTGAGCTTGAAGGGAAAGAGAAACACAGCAGTTTACCCAGGTTCGGGCCACCTTGCGGTGTAAAACCCTACTCCTCCTTTGTGGTGGATTGGCCTCGAGGTGCTGAGGAATAACTAGTACAGTGGTGAACAGCCTCAAGACGTGTGTTCTTCGAGCTCGGGTGAGCTGGTGAGGTAGTAAGGGTGGAATGGATTCGATGGATCCCAATCCCCCTCTATGGTGGTGGCTAGGTCCTATTTATAGTGGCCTTGGTCCTCTTCCCAAATGTAGGCGGGAAGGGATCCCACAACAACCAAATTTGAAGGGAGACAACAAGTACGTCTTATCCTGACTAAAGTGGTCATCGCCTGCAAAAGCCTCTGTCATGACGTTGAGGTGGTCTCAGCGATGACCTCCGTCCAAACGGTCTTGGTCTTGTTCCACCAGAATGGAAACCTTTGGTTGATTCCTCGGGACTCTGCGCCTGCTGCTTCCCTCCCTTGCACCGAAGGGGAAACGGGTACACTTCATGCCCTGGCGCCCGCCTGGAGCCCACCTGGCCTTGGTCGTCATGGCTCACATCAGCTGAGCCTCGCGAGGTGCACCTTGCATAGAAATCTCCGCTCCTCGGGAGCCAGCCCGGGGAGGCCATCCCCTTGGAGGTCTTGGCGTCGTCTGCCTTGCGAGGCTTGACCCCTCGCGATGGTCTTGAGTTGTTGATGCTGAAGTAGGGCCGTACTAGGCCGCTGTTGGAGCCAGGCCGTGGGCCATAGACAGGCAAGTCTAGGTACCCTCGTATCCAGAACACCGACAGGCACCTCTCCAAGTTTGGAACAAGCCAAGGATAGTGCCCATACCCGTGTACTCAAGTTTCCTTTCTTAGTGATGATGGTGATGAAGTCGTAGGTTTGTTATCGGCCTTCCAAGATTCTAACGAATTCATCTTCTTGATGATCTCAAAGAGCACGAGATTCTGTTCTTCTAGGTAATAATTTATACAAAGCAAAGATCAATCTTTTAATCCAATTCACCACAATCAAAGATCATGAAAAATGCCCAGTAAAAACTATTCTATCCACTTCACACATTGCTTTGGACACTACTGACAACAGAATATTTGAGCCAAAGAACAAAGGATGCAACAAAACCTATATAAAACTGGAATACGACATGTGAAGGAACAAGTCACTACTAGGAAAAACCCTAGTAGTAGCCCGGGTTTTAAGGCTATCAGCAGCGCGGGCAGCCACCCTACTACTACGGTGCTACAGCTAACTGTTAGTAGTAGCGCGGTCTACACCCGCGCTACTACTGTTGAGTATATCAACAGCGCTTTTTCAGAACGCGCTACTACTAGTTAGTTTTAGCGCTTTCCTAGCCCCTCGCTACTGCTATATCTTTCATCATTTCCCCCCGCTTCCTACCCCGTTTTGTTTCGGTTTCAATAAAATGCAATTTCCAGATACTAGATACTACCATATACAAGTACTCCCTTCGTTCGAAATTACTCTGTCGTGGTTTTAGTTCAAACCACGACGAATAATTTCTAATGAAGGGAGTACTAGATAACAATTTCATGTATAGTCAACATGCATACTCAAGCAGTACAAGGTCATATCGACGACGATCATCATATGTGGTTCAAGATGATATCGACGACGATCATCATATGTAGTTCTAGATGATATCGGCGACAATCATCATATGTAGTTCTAGATGATATAGCCACACACACATATGTAGTTGTAGATGATATCGAAGACAATCATCATCCTCAAGCCTGGGCGGTTGGTCTTCCTGATAGTAATTAGGATGGCCTGTCCAACACGAAGATTCTTGCCATCGAGGAATTTATTCCACCCAACCGATTTTAAGTGTGTGCGACCGTCCGTGTCCACGCGGTAAGTACAGGTTGTGACGGAGCCACTTGCGTTAAGGCATAGTCCAGCAGAGCCTTCTTCATCAGGCTCGATACCATAACTCACAGATAGGCTCTTTGCCAATTTCTGAATAAGAAAAACATATCAATTAATAAATAGCCTCGCACATACTCTTGCAAATAAGTATATATGGATTATCTACACTACTAATAGTTCCTTAGATTCCACACTAATAAGCATGTAGTCGAACTCTACACTAAAGCATATCATCGACTAGATTCCACACAACATATCATATCATTGGACTCTACACTAAGCATATTATCGGATAATTTGCATTTATAAGTATAACATACCATATCATGTCGATCGACCATGGTACTTGTCAGGCGGGTCACGAATGGCACCCCGACAAAGTCAGCACGTGGAGGAATCCCATAGGTTGCACACCAACTCCTCGCTCAACCTCATTCTTTGAGCTACGATGGCTTCATGAAGTGGGTCCTCATCATCTTCATCAAGTGGGTCCTCGTTATCTTCATCATCTTCGACATCTTCATCATCTTCATCATCTTCCACCAGGTTGATATAAATGACAGCCAGCTTGGGTCTTCCTGCTCTGAAGGAGAAGCTGATCAACTCACCACCAGTAAGACGCATGCGGGCGAGGAAACGGGCACATCCATCTCCTCCAATCTGCGAAATATTTTGTCCTTTCTCGACCTCCATAGTGTACGCCCCCCCAGGAGCCTCAAATGTCACAGTGTCTCCTGTCAGCTTGTTGAATTTCAACCTCACATTGCATGGGACGATCTGTGTAAAAAAAACAAAATGACACAATGCAGTAATGCCAACACTAAAAATAAAATAGTTGTTACATTTCATATAATTTCTGACCGCCGCATGACGAAAACTCGACTGGAAGTAGATGCCGAACAGCTTTCCAGTTGCAAGGCTGCTGGCGCACCTTGACTTGCACAATCGACATGGTGGTGGTGGTGGTGGCGCCATTTTCCTAAAGCAATATGTAGAGTGCCAAATCTTCAGAGCTATCTTCAGAGCTATTAACTAAATCAACTAGCCTATTAAATCAACTAAATCATAATGTTCTATAAATGAACTAAATCAACTAGCCTATTAAATCAACTTGCCTACTAAATCAACTAAATCAAAATGTTCTATAAATCAACTAAATCAACTAGCCTACTAGATCAACTTGCCTACTAAATCAATAAAATCAAAATATTCTAAATCAACTAAATCAACTAGCCTACTAGATCAACCTGCCTACTAAATCAACAAAATCAAAATGTTCTAAATCAACTAAATCAACTAGCCTACTAGATAAACCTACCTACTAAATCAACAAAATTAAAATGTTCTAAATCAACTAGCCTACTAAATCAACCAAATCATATGAACTAAATCAAAATGTTGCATATGAACTAGCCTACTAAATCAAAATGTAGTATGGAGGAGGGGTTGTGGATGGAGGAGGGAGGAGGGAGAAGGAGGAGCAACTGGAGGAGGGAGGAGAGAGTAGGAAGGAGGAGGATGGGTGGAGCGAGGAGGGGCCGGCCGGTGCGGCAAGTCGAGGGAGGACGGAGGAGGAGGGCGGTACCGAGTCCAGCGAGGAGGAGGAGGTGACGGCGGCACAGAGGGAGGAGTGGTAGGCGACGGCGGCCGGCGGGGGAGGACCGGCGTGGGGGGTTGAGGGGGGGTCGAGTGAGTGTGAGTGTGAGTGTGTGGATAGGATAGAGGAGAGCGTGGGTGGTGGGAGGTAGCTAGTTTTAGCAGTAGCGCGGTATAGGTAAATGCGCTACTGCTAAACTACCTAGAAGTAGCGCCCTTCTAATTAAGGCGCTGCTGCTATAACTAGCTTCGCGGCGGGATCGTGGGAATAGTAGCAGTAGCGTGGCTTACTGGGGGGGGCACTATTGCTACTTTTATTTCAGCTGCGCGTTGTGGTGGAACGCGCTACTGAAAAATTGCAGCAGCGCCTTGTTTTAAAACTCGCTACTGGTAAGATCCTGTGTACAGACTTTTCCCTAGTAGTGAGTGGACGATAGTAACTCCAGGTGGTTAACTAGGCGTCATCCAGCAGTCTGAAATGCATGCAAAATGAACTAGTTCTGCACATCATCTCAATGTCCACAAAATGCATGGATTACCATTTATTTTGTTAACTTGTTAATAGATTGCTATGTTAAGGAAAGAGACCATCCCCGATCGACAACATGGGCCACTACCAAATGCATGCGATTGTGCTGACCGGAACACCAGAACCACATATCCAAACACTTATCATCAACTTGATCGCTGGAACCACAATCGACAACGGCTCAATTGCCGGACCATCTCATAGAGAGAGAGAGAGAGAGAGAGAGAGAGAGAGAGAGAGAGAGCCAGAGAGAGGCTTCTGACCATGCAAGAAATCGTTTCAGCTTCACCTGGTGTTCATAATGACAAACAGATTTTGAATTTGTGAACCGCGACACTGTAATTGGAATAGCTCTTCAAGTATATTCTAACAATACAGACAGCTGAAATGAAAATCTTTGCTAAAAGGCAACTTGATGTTTCCTGAAATTCTTAATCATAAGATGTTGTCTCAAAAACTTTTGCAATTAGTGAACCTTCACATATTTACTAGTCAAGGGTTTACTGTGTAAGCATCGCATGTTTAGGACATTACAATTCATCTAAGCATTATACTCCCTCCATTCCATAATAAATGTTGCGACTTAGTATAATTTTAGTACTAAGTTGTATTAAGTCAGCAACACTTATTTTGGGATGGAGAGGTACAAGTTAAGAGCATACTACAAGGTTCAAGCACCAAGTAGAGCTCATATAAAAGAGTACCTCTATCTAAACATTTAAGCCAAGCAATACAACCCTGACCATAAAGATGTATATTAGAAGAAGAATGTAACATACAATATCTGTACAGACCACCTTAAAGCAGCAAATACAGACAGGTACAAACCAAACCGTCCTGTTTTAACATTTAGTACTTTTATGTCTTGACAGAAAAATAGTCCCACTATCACTAGACACATGGATGTACAATGGAATGTTGAAACCATGCAAGGCATCCTAAAACATGATCAGCATCATAAACACAAGGCATCATACGATCAGAATAGTCCGATGTCCATTCGGAAGGAAAATTTAATATGTTAAATAACTAGCACCTTCGTTTTCTTGATTAGCTATGAACCATTCAGTGAGCATTGTTTTATGTACATTGAATATTGAATCACCCTGTTGAATCAGAATTCCTGA
Organism: Triticum dicoccoides; assembly: GCF_002162155.2. NCBI lineage: Eukaryota > Viridiplantae > Streptophyta > Magnoliopsida > Poales > Poaceae > Triticum > Triticum dicoccoides. Next base: position 827,038,585 of record NC_041385.1, read on the forward strand.
TGCAAGATAACTTTGTTGATGCCAGGAAGATGGACCACCAACCTTTCAAGAGAGAGCTATTGGCCATGTATATCAAACGCAAACAAAAACAAGGAAGGAATAGAAACAACACCAACTATCCTATCATCGGAGTTGACTGCAAATATAAATTTTCACTGGTAAACAATTAAACATTGCAGCGTGGGACATTCAAAATTTGAATTGAAGGAACATTAAAATATTAGCAATCAATTGTCCATTTTGTGAATACAACCACACATAGGAAGCAGACCTATGCATTGCGCATATTGTATTTTCTAATAACAATAAATAAACTATATCATCACGGTGTGTAAACTGGAACCTAGCATTATGCCATAAATTTTTCTGCCTGTTCAATATGGAATTACAAAAAAAAAACTGAATAATACCAATTACAGACCAGCATACTGCCCAACATAATTAATTTTTATGAAAAATATATACACTACTTCTCCTCTCCCCTGTAGTGCCAATGATGTTACAACAGGTCGATACATTTGCAGATCGGCTGACATTCGGTGATCACTTCTTTTTCACCTCTTGTTCTTCGAGCCAATTACAAAAATATATCAAACCTTGCACTGCTTTAGGTTTCAGCTTCTGCTGAAAAATCTTTTCTTGCAATGATATTGACCTGCCAAGTAGAAAGCCCAAAAAGGTTGGGTTGAAGTTACTAATTAGCAGCTATTTGATTTATCAACAAATAAAGTACGGCCATTTCTAAGTTGTTCCACATGGGTTGCCAAACTACTGATCTGATTCTTTTATCGCTATTTAATTTGTGGCTGCATAGGGAATATGAAACTCATGTGAGACAGCTGCATAGGTGTAAAGATAATGTCCTGTATTTTTTTTGCTACCATATTTATAATACCTGGATATATGATGTGTATTAGAAACGCGTCAGTTAGCTATTACATTGATTTGTGATGCAACTAACAGATAAAGTTTCTGAATATATCAGTTTCCCCGTCCTCACCAGGTACATCATGCCGTCCTCCACCAGGAACAGCTGCTATAGCGGAGTATGCAACGACACCAGCCAGAGCAGGGGCGCCCAGGTCGATGGTCGTCATCAGTAATGTCGCAGTTGCCTCCTGCTTCAGCCTTGCCACCAGCATCCCGAGCCGCCGCCGGTGTACAGCTTAGAGCTCCGGTGGTGCTGAAGTGGAGCTCATGCGCGAGCTCGGGCGTAAGGGTAAAGGGGGAGGAGGGAAGAGAGGAAAAAAGATGGAGAGGCTGCCGGTGCGGTGTGGCTGGTCCTGTGCGCATCCATGGTGCGTGCGGGAGGCAGATGAGGCATGCTCGGGCCTCTCGTGATAGCGGCCACGCGTGAGGGCTGGGGGAGGCTGCGCATGGGAAGTGGAATAGGAGGATTGGAGGTTGTGTTCTTGGAGGAGGAGGAGGAGGAGGGGAATAACGACTAGTCGCCGGGAAGCCGCGCCTGATCTTCCGGCATGCAAGTGTAGCGGAGTGGCTCCTTTGCCCTATCTGCAATGAAGGGGGGAAATTGAGAGGAAACTGAAGGACGTGTGAAGGTGGGAGGAGGAAGGGAGAGGATGTGGGCGACCGACAATCGGGAGTTTTCTAGATAATGCGGGATAGGTCGGGAGTGGAAGAAAATATCTACCGACCAGATCGGTCCAGAGAAAACACAGCTACAAAATCAGGAGAAAACTATGTTGAAACCCAGGGACACATGTCGCTTGACCGGAGCAATGGCGCCCAGCGCTGGAAACGCACGGGAGCCCTCTGTTTAGCAAATTTAATTATTGTATTTATGTATCTATGTTCACCTATATCTCATAGTCTGCCATCCAAATTAACAAAGGTTGATACATCTCGACTCTATATTTCCAGATCACAGCCCTCGTCGTTTTTTATCAATTTGATAGTGTAATTGATGGATTGCAATCTATCTATTTATATATAAAAAGTGATTGATGGGTTAATTAAAGGGAAGGAAATTAAGCTAGAAAATTCTAAGTTAATTAGAAAATACTGGCCCTCAATCTGGTGGGTCTTCTAAAAT
>NC_041385.1:827040902-827061210 GCF_002162155.2 Triticum dicoccoides
GATGGATCATGAGTCATGCTATCCTTAGTTTTTTTTCTGTATGCTAATGTGTCATACCTCCAAAAAAAGATACGTGTAACATATATCTAGCATTGTCCGGTGATGTACGTGCAACATATATCTAGCATTGTCCCGTGATGGAGGGAAAATATCCTGTGCTCCAAGGGATTCCATGCTCCGGCTGCACCCTGCACATCTCAAACGTTGGGTACGGAATGAAGGGACGGGATGGGACCAGAACGCCCCAGCCTTAAGTTTTTGCAAAAAACACCCCAGCTAAGAACAGAATAGGCGTAAGTTTATCCAACCTGTGCTGCCCCAAGCTGAGCGAACACGAACAGATAGGATCCAGGGCTCCGGCGGCGGACCTGGCTGTGTGCTGTACTGCGACCTCACCGGCGGCTGCCCTGCGACCTCGCCGTGGTCCGACGTACAACGGACAGCCGCCCCATCCCCGTGCCTCCATTCTCCACCTCGGCGTCACCCCCCACCACACCCGGCGCCTACCTCCGCCATCCGCCGGCGGCTAGATCCGTCGTCGCCAGAGAAGAGAACTCCAGCCCTTCAGGTATCCTTTTAGATGTTACAGACCTGCATTCTTATACGTGTATTTTGGTTCTAATCCATCAACCCTTTATGCTGATTGTGCTAGATGTAGCTAATCTTATTTGAGTAAAATGTGGTGATCTCTCTCTGTATCAGGGCGCAGGCAATATATCACTGAAATAACTTGCTATATTTTGCTTAGACTACATATTCGAGAAATTATAAATTGAAAAAATGTCGGCAACTTATGGCCTGAAATGAGTTTGAAGTAATTTTAACTGAGTTCGAAGTAAAAATGTCAGCAATTTACGTACAGAAAAATGTCAGCAACTTAGAACATTTAGTTTTGTGTGTGCTGTGGATGAAGCACGTAGAACTTGTACAAACTAATGGAGGTTAATAGTAGCAAGTCCATACACATCTAGTCAGATCATCTGGATGTGGTTGAATCGTTGGTTATATTGTAGAATCAATCATGCTGACACAACCAAGAGAGAAAATGCAGTATGGATAAGCAAGATAGTTTTCATTAGAAGGAAAGGAAACAATAAGAAAAGACAAGTTAGATGCAGCATAATCCATATTTCTGCAAGTTTTGGTTCAGATTCCTTTCATTTTCTTCATGTCCATCCTAATCCTATGTGTGGTTGAAGACTGAATAGTCCGAAAAATATAAGCTACTGCTTGAACATTTATGTTTGTTTGTTCTGAAATCAGTGGATGCAAGCAATCATACAACAGTTAATTTCATTTCATCCTCTGCTACTATCTCTCTCTCAAGGACCGACCACCATTCCAGTTAGGATGGAGTTAGTAACCGGCATATAAGCAATGAATCTGCACTTAATTAACTAGAAGGAGCAAATTAAGCAGCACATGAGATGGTTTTAGTGGCGTACGGTCGTGGGGTCCATGTAAGTGGACAAAGAACTCGTGCGGGGAAATATATGCTGGTGTACTCAGGAATGTTCTTCATTAGCACCGTTTTCTCTCTTTTTCTTTAGTACATCTAAATGTTGCATTAGACATTTTCTTTCATCGCTACTTACTCTTTAGACCTCATTGACAAGCTAATTAGGGGCACCTGCATGTAATATCTTACACTTTTTGCTGCGTCGAGCAAGGAATGATGGAGTCAATGACTAGTATTGCTCCAAGTGTCGGGTCAACTACAGCGATGGGACTTGAAGATGATGCCAACAATTTTTCCATGGTATTTCTTTGTCATATTACTAATGTTTCATCTGTGCGTGTCACACTTGACTTAAGTTCAAACAACATTGATAGGTCCAAACGAGATTTGGCATAAATGATGAAGATCGTTACAGCACACCGAAAAGAACCAGTAGCCTACCCGCGTGTGTAAGTTTATTACTTAGTGATTTCATTTACTAGTTTCATGGGTTTCAGTTCTGGAGCTAATCCATTGTGTTAACTTACGCAGGGGTCAACTTACGAGCCAGAGTGTGATGACAGCCTACAACCCTCAATTGGAATGCGATTTGATAGCTGGGAGGCAGGTTTGGCATTCTATAGAATGTATGCTCATGAGGTTGGCTTCTCTGTACGCATATGGACACAACACAAAGGAGAGGGTGGTGTAATAATCTGGAAGAAGTTTGTTTGCGCAAGACAAGGTTGGAGGAAGAGAAAATCAGTGGATCTAGGTCAAGTTACTCAAGAAGTGGGGAGAAAAAAGGCTAAAAGAAATATCAAGATAAGCAGATGCGGTTGCGAGGCTATGATGGGATTGAAGAGGCAAGATGACAATAAGTACGAGGTCGTCCAGTTTGTTCAATCGCACACGCACCAACTTGTCTCACCAAGTAAGAGGCATCTCATCAGGTCAAATAGAGAGGTAACTAGTGATTTGAGAAACAAATTATTTACATGCAGTAAGGCATTGCTTGGCACTTCAAAAACTTTTCGCTTGCTTAGCACAGAGAAGGGTGGGCTAGAAAATATCGGTTGCACAAAACGTGACTTACAAAACTGTCAGCGTGATTTCAAGGCAGCGATTAAGGGAGCAGATGGACAACTTATAGTAGATATAATGGAAAATAAAAAAAAGGCCAATCCAGCATTTTATTTTGATTACCAGGTAGATGAGAACAATAAACTGACAAATATTTTCTGGGCTGATAGTATATGTAGAAAGAACTATTCATTATTTGGTGACGTTGTATCCTTCGATTCTACATATCGGTTTAACAAGTATGACCTGGTATTTGCCCCTTTTACTGGAGTTAACCATCACAAATCTTGTGTTACATTCGGTGCTGCATTCTTGTCAAACGAGAAGATTGCATCATACAAATGGTTATTTCAGACTTTCTTGAAAGCAATGTGTGGGGTTGCACCAAAGCTAGTCATAACCGATGAGGATCAAAGCATGAGAAGAGGAATAGAATCTATATTTCCGAACACAAAGCATCGACTCTGTATGTGGCATATTCTGATGAAACTCCCTGAAAAAGTTGGACCCATCTTGAGAGACAATGAAGATTTTAAACCACGATTCATGGCATGTGTCTGGGGATCAGAGACTCCAGTTGAGTTCGAATCACGGTGGTCCTCAATAATTTCTGAGTTTGGCCTAGAGGATAATGAATGGTTGAAAGAGAAGTATGGTTTACGGGAATCATGGATTCCAGCATACTTTATGGAGTTCTCCCTTGGTGGAATATTACGTACAACATCTAGATCTGAGAGTGAGAATGCATTTTTTCAACACTTCACTAACCGAAAGCTTACCTTGATTGAGTTTTGGGTAAGATTTGAAACCGCTTTGGAAGAGCAACGACAAAAGGAGTTGCAAGAGGATAATTGTGCACTTCATACCTTGCCAGTACTCGAGACTTGCTGGGGAATTGAGGCTCATGCCAGAGAAGTGTATACTCACAATATTTTTGTTGCTTTCCAACGTGAGGTGGTGGCTGCTAGGGATCGTCGTCATGTCAAAACCATTGAGCAGGTTGGTGATGTCCGAACCACGAGCATTGGTGACCTTAGTGGAAGGATAAGAACTGTCTGCTTCAACACTAATACAAAGGCTGCACAATGTACTTGTCGAATGTTTGAATCATTGGGCATCTTTTGCTCTCACATCATTGTTGTCTTAAAGAATGATGGGTGTAATGAAATTCCTAGCCAATATGTGCTGCATAGGTGGACTAAAATGGCTGCACGACATCTTTGCTATGATGCCAATGGACATGAGATGGAAGGGTCATCTACTTCTCTTTCACCTATCATCAAGAAATTGTATTCACAAACATGCTCGCGGTTCAGCTTGGCATTGCATGAAGCTAGACATTGTGAGGACAAGATGGAATACTTAAACAAAGTTGTTGCTGATGCTCTTGCACACTTGAGGCAGACGGCGCCACTTGACGAACAAAGTAAAGTTCAAGAGTTTGAATCCTTTATTGGAACAACATTCCCAAGCATCATCAATATTCATCCCCCTGATATTGCAAATACAAAGGGCAGTGGCAAGAGATTGAAGAGGGGTTCAGAGGAGGCCATTAACAAAAGGAAAAAGGTCAATAAACCATAATCTAAGTAGTATATCTTCTGTCATGTTTTCATAATCTGATGTCCTTCTTGTTTGCAGAGCAAGTAGCATCCAAGAAGGTTCAACATCAGCATATTGTTCTACTTAACGAGGCAAACATGACGGGTATTTATATTTTGCTCCTCATCGGTTAAAACATGTTTAGTATGTTTGCAAACCTTTGACTTTTACTTGTTTAATATTTTGCAGCACAACCCACCAAATGGAGCGGACAACCTTTACTTTGCGTTAAATAATGGATGAAAAATGTGTTTGTTAATGTGATATATGGACCTAGTTCAAGTACACCATGTTGAATCTGTTGCAATATATGTGTACCTACTAATCTTCTATACATTTCTTGTAACTGCTGGCTGCAACTCTAGTTATGTGCATGAGACTAATGTGTATTGTCATGAATCTCGTTCACAAAGCATTCAAACTGTCCTACTATGAGCTACGAAATGTCGAGATGGTTGTTGATGTGTTGCCTTCTGAGTTCAGAAAGGTGTTTAACACACCTGATGTTCTGGTCTTTCCATCTTTGGTGCAGGATTTATGAAACCAAATCTTGGTTCATGGACTTCCTATCTCTTTATTTTCTTAGAACTAGCTGTACCTTCTCAAATAAACTTGCTGAATGAGGTTCATGTTGTGCACTTTGTATGTAAAACATATATATATATACATATGTTTTCCATCTTTGGAAAGTCATGATTCTCTCTGTACCATGGGGCTGTTGTCGTATTTATACGTGTTGGATGAATGCATCATCGTAAGACAACAAGCTACAGAGGCACATGATGTCTCTGTTCATTCTGTTCCAAACTGGGTGGCACAGCTTTTGAAGATAATGTATTAAACGTTGGTGATTCTGTATCTATATGGGGGGCTTTCTGCAAATTTGACAAGCTGAGTACTCCGCATTACATCCTGTACCTAGATTTTCAATCCGACAGTTGTGCAGCACACGGTGCAGCCGGAGTACTACATCATCGGGAGTACAGGATATGTTCTCCCGTGATGGATCATGAGTCGAGCCATCCTCAGTTTTTATTTTTTGCGTGCTCACGTGTCATACCTGGTCTCTCTCACGAGAACTCAAGCTATCTGTTTAAAGGTCTCCTACGAAACGGTGTCATTCCCAAAAGCCAAATTAACTGGATATTAGCCCGTCATCTAGAGAATTGCATCTAAAATCTTTTGGTCTGGCGAGGGAGGCATGGTCGAGTTCCCAACGAACGTGATGATCCCCTCGCTGACTCGTTGACGCTCACGGATTCCTCCTATGCCTGCCATACGACGACCTCTAGGCCACTAGAGAGCGGCGGCGACATGCAGGATGAGTGCCGCCGCTACTTGGAAATCGGGCTTGACAGCCTTCATAAGGATGTTAAAAGAGCAGAGGAAGGAGAGGTACAAGGACCCATGGATGGAATGAGGATGAGCGCCGCCACGGTGGCAGCCGGATATTAACTCAGGTACCAGTCGGACGTCCCAACGTTGTTCCAATCGCTCCTTTTCCGCGCCCTAATGATTGCTCACTCTATGCCTTAATGCTTCCTCTGCTACACACCCCGGCGGCTTAATTACAACCAAAGATGCAGATTTCTTGTTACATTTCATATAATTTCTTACCGCCGCATGATAAAAACTCGACTGGAAGTAGATACCGACCAACTTGCCAGTTGCAAGGCTGCTGGCGCACCTTGACTTGCACAATGGACATGGTGGTGGTGGGGGGGTGGCGCCATTTTCCTAAAGCAATATGCAGAGTGCCAAATCTTCAGAGCTATCTTCAGAGCTATAAACTAACATACTAAATCAACTAAATCATAATGTTCTATAAATCAACTAAATCAACTAGCCTATTAAATCAACTTGCCTACTAAATCAACTAAATCAAAATGTTCTATAAATCAACTAAATCAACTAGCCTACTAGATCAACTTGCCTACTAAATCAACAAAATCAAAATGTTCTAAATCAACTAGCCTACTAGATAAACCTTCCTACTAAATCAACAAAATCAAAATGTTCTAATTCAACTAAATCAACTAGCCTACTAGATCAACCTGCCTAATAAATCAACAAAATCAAAATGTTCTAAATCAACTAGCCTAGTAAATCAACCAAATCATATGAACTAAATCAAAATGTTGCATATGAACTAGCCTACTGAATCAAAATGTAGTAGGGAGGAGGGGTTGTGGATGGAGGAGGGAGGAGGGAGAAGGAGGGGTGACTGGAGGAGGGAGGAGAGAGTAGGACGGAGGAGGAAGGGCGGAGCGAGGAGGGGCCGGCCGGCACGGCGAGTCGAGGGAGGACGGAGGAGGAGGGCGGTACCGAGTCTAGCGAGGAGGAGGAGGTGACGACGACACAGAGGGAGGAGTGGTAGGAGACGGCGGCCGGCGGGGGAGGACCGGTGTGGGGGGTTGAGGGGGGGTCGAGTGAGTGTGAGTGTGAGTGTGTGGATAGGATAGAGGAGAGCGTGGGTGGTGGGAGGTAGCTAGTTTTAGCAGTAGCGCGGTATAGGTAAACACGCTACTGCTAAACTACCTAGCAGTAGCGCCCTTCTAATTAACGCGCTGCTGCTATAACTAGCTTCACGGCGGCGTCGTGGGAATAGTAGCAGTAGCATGGCTTACTGGGGGCGCGCTACTGCTACTTTTATTTCAGCAGCGCGTTGTGGTGGAACGCGCAACTGATAAATTGCAGCAGCGCCTTGTTTTAGAACTCGCTGCTGGTAAGATCCTATGTACACGCTTTTCTCTAGTAGTGAGTGGACGATAGTAACTCCAGGTGGATAACTAGGCGTCATCCAGCAGTCTGAAATGCATGCCAAATGAACTAGTTCTGCACATCATCTCAATGTCCACAAAATGCATGGATTACCATTTATGTTGTTAACTTTTTAATAGATTGCTATGTTAAGGAAAGAGACCATCCCCGATCGACAACATGGGCCACTACCAAATGCATGCAATTGTGCTGACCAGGACACCAGAACCACATATCCAAACACTTATTATCAGCTTGATGGCTGGAAGCACAATCACCAACGGCTCAATTGCCGGACCATCTCATAGAGAGAGAGAGAGAGAGAGAGAGAGAGAGAGAGAGAGAGAGAGAGGCTTCTGACCCTGCAAGAAATCGTTTCAGCTTCACCTGGTGTTCAGAATGACAAACAGGTTTTCAATTTGTGAACCGCGACACTGTAATTGGAATAGCTCTTCAAGTATATTCTAACAATACAGATAGCAGAAATGAAAATCTTTGCTAAAATGCAACTTGATGTTTCCTGAAATTCATAATCATAAGATGTTGTCTCAAAAACTTTTGCGACTAGTGAACCTTCACATATTTACTAGTCAAGGGTTTACTTTGTAAGCATAGCATGTTTAGGAGATTACAATTCATCTAAGCATTATACTCCCTCCGTTCCAGAATAAATGTTGCGACTTAGTATAATTTTAGTATTAAGTTGTATTAAGCCAGCAACACTTATTTTGGGATGAAGGGGTACAAGTTAAGAGCATACTACAAGGTTCAAGCACCAAGTAGAGCTCATATAAAAGAGTACCTCTATCTAAACATTTAAGCCATGCAATACAACCCTGACCATAAAGAAGTATATTAGAAGAAGAATGTAACATACAACATCTGTACAGACCACCCTAAAGCAGCAAATACAGACAGGTACAAACCAAACAGTCCTGTTTTAACATTTAGTACTTCTATGTCTTGACAGAAAAATAGTGCCACTATCACTAGACACATGGATGTACAAATGGAATGTTGAAACCATGCAAGGCATCCTAAAACATGATCAGCATCATAAACACAAGGCATCATACGATCAGAATAGTCCCATGTCCATTCGGAAGGAAAATTTAATATGTTAAATAACAAGCACCTTCGTGTTCTTGATTAGCTATGAACCATTCAGTGAGCATTGTTTTATGTACATTGAATATTGAATCACCATGTTGAATCAGAATTCCTGATGCAAGATAACTTTGTTGATGCCAGGAAGATGGACCACCAACCTTTCAAGAGAGAGCTATTGGCCATGTATATCAAACGCAAACAAAAACAAGGAAGGAATAGAAACAACACCAACTATCCTATCATCGGAGTTGACTGCAAATATAAATTTACACTGGTAAACAATTAAACATTGCAGCGTGGGACATTCAAAATTTGAATTGAAGGAACATTAAAATATTAGCAATCAATTGTCCATTTTGTGAATACAACCACACATAGGAAGCAGACCTATGCATTGCGCATATTGTATTTTCTAATAATAATAAATAAACTATATCATCACGGTGTGTAAACTGGAACCTAGCATTATGACATCAATTTTTTCCGCATGTTCAGTAGGGAATTACAAAAAAAACTGAATAATACCAATTACAGACCAGCATACTGCCCAACATAATTAATTTTTATGAAAAATATATACACTACTTCTCTTCTCCCCTGTAGTGCCAATGATGTTACAACAGGTCGATACATTTGCAGATCAGCTGACATTCGGTGATCACTTCTTTCTCACCTCTTGTTCTTCGAGCCAATTCCAAAAATATATCAAACCTTGCACTGCTTTAGGTTTCAGCTTCTGCTGAAAAATCTTTTCTTGCAATGATATTGACCTTCCAAATAGAAAGCCCAAAAAGGTTGGGTTGAAGTTACTAATTAGCAGCTATTTGATTTATCAACAAAATAAAGTACGGCCGTTTCTAAGTTGTTCCACGTGGGTTGTCAAACTAAATAATAAATACTCTGAACCTGATTTCCTTCAGCTCCTTATCAAGCTACTGCTCTGATTATTTATCGCTATTTAATTTGTGGCTGCACAGGGAATATGAAACTCATGTGAGACAGTTGCATAGGTGTAAAGATAATGTCCTCTATGTGTTTGCTACCATATTTATAATACCTGGATATATGATGTGTATTAGAAATGCGTCAGTTAGCTATTACATTGATTTGTGATGCAACTAATAGATAAAATTTCTGAATATATCAGTTTCCCCCGTCCTCACCAGGTACATCATGTCGTCCTCCACCTGGAACAGCTGCTATAGCGGAGCATGCAACGACACCACCCAGAGCAGGGGCGCCCAGGTCGATGTTCGTCCTCAGTAATGTCGCGTTTGCCTCCTGCTTCGGCCTTGCCACCAGCATCCCGAGCCGCCGCCGGCGTACAACACAGAGCTCCGTTGGTGCTGAAGTGAAGCTCATCCGCGAGCTCGGGCGTAAGGGTAAAGGGGGAGGAGGGAAGAGAGGAAAAAAGATGGAGAGGCTGCCGGTGTGGTGTGGCTGGTCCTGTGTGCATCCATGGTGCGTGCGGGAGGCAGATGAGGCGTGCTCGGGCCTCTCGTGAAGACGGCCACGCGTGAGGGCTGGGGAAGGCTGCGCATGGGAAGTGGAATAGGAAGATGGGAGGTTGTGTTGTTGTTGGAGGAGGAGGAGGAGGAGGGGAATAACGACTAATCGCTGGGAAGCCGCGCCTGATCTTCCGGCATGCAAGTGTAGCGGAGTGGCTCCTTTGCCCTATCTGCAACGAAGGGGGGAAAATTGAGAGGAAAGTGAAGGACGTGTGAAGGTTGGAGGAGGAAGGGAGAGGATGTGGGCGACCGACAATCGGGAGTTTTCTAGAGAATGCGGGATAGGTCGGGAGTGGAAGAAAATATCTACCGACCAGATTGGTCCAGACAAAAAACCGCTACAAAACCAGGAGAAAACTATGTTGAAACCCAGGGACACATGTCGCTTGACCGGAGCAATGGCGCCCAGCGCTGGGAACGCACGGGAGCCCTCTATTTAGCAAATTTAATTCTTGTATTTATGTATCTATGTTCACCTATATCTCATAGTCTGCCATCCAAATTAACTAAGGTTGATACATCTCGACTCTATATTTCCAGATCACAGCCCTCGTTGTTTTTTATCAATTTGATAGTGTAATTGATGGATTGCAATCTATCAATTTATATATAAAAAGTGAGTGATGGGTTAATTGGAGGGTAGGAAATTAATCTAGAAAATTCTATGTTAATTAGAAAATACTGGCCCTCGATCTGGTGGGTCTTCCAAAAAAGATACGCGTAATATATATATAACATTGTCGTGATGGATGAGTGCCGCCGCTACTTGGAAGTCGGGCTTGACAGCCTTCATAAGGATGTTAAAAGAGCAGAGGAAGGAGAGGTACAAGGACCCATGGATGGAATGAGGATGAGCGCCGCCACGGCGGCAGCCGGATATGAACTCAGGTACCAGTCGGACGTCCAAACGTTGTTCCAATCACTCCTTTTCCACGCCCTAATGATTGCTTACTCCATGCCTTAATGCTTCCTCTGCTACACACGCCGGCGGCTTAATTACAACCAAAGATGCAGATTTCTTGTTAAAGGATGCGAATTTGTTTTGTGGCCATCTGCCTCTCCGCCTCCCCGTATACTTGCGACCATCCATCAATCTGCACTCGGTAAGGATGTTGATAGTCGGGATCTCTACATAAATTTGTTTGTGGGTTCCATCACAACTCTAACATAGGTGAGAATTAAAAACTGTAACTATCCCTTAGTCCTTATTTTTGACAAATATAGCAGAAATACACTTCAGAGTCTATTTCATATCATAATATGAAAGTGATAAGAAGCTGAATACAAACTTCAGAATTCAGAACAACTAGTCATCAACCCGTGCATTCGCATGGGCTAGTTAATTGATGTTGTTTATTTCTTGTTTTATCAAACACACTTTTCCTACTCAAAGGGACAATGTTATAACGATTGTAATGTGTTATATATTGACTTACTTTGAGTTTGTGGAAACGTAGTTTAGAAAAGTTGACGACATATATATTTGAAAAAACTGATTGATATGCAGGAACATGGGATGCTAATTGGATAAGTATCTGCATCTTCTATGTTAGCTAGGAGGTAAATTATACTACATATTACTTTATAATAATATAAAGTAGATAATCAAATAAATGCCCTCAAATATTGTCTTTCTTCTAACGGGCTTTGCTAATGCTCGTCAAGAAGTGCAGCCTTGTTCTGTGTATAACGCCTAGTTAATTTGTTACCTTCATGTGTGGTTTTTGTGCACACAACTTACTCGTTATGTATATCACAATCATCCCTATGTATCGAGAATTATGCAGATTGATTAATCATTTTGTTTGTGTGTTTCTGCCTCAAACATGGTGCAAGTCATCTTTACACTAAGATCACGTATCTCTAGCTTGAGTTTGTACCTAAGCCATAAGATGGTACATGTGGTTATAGTGCAACATAATTTTCTACCTAAACAATGAGATATTAGCAAATTTACCTTCGACATGTCTTCTCAGGTTCCTTTTCACATTTTCGACGGCAGAAGTGATTCCCTTCTTTTGTACTGTTTTTCTATTATATTTGCCGCATTATATGTAGTACCACTTACCTCATATATCAACTCGCTTAATCGTTGCTTCTGCAGAATAGAACTTTTGATATCCATCGCAGGTTAAATTAGCACCTAAACATATGAAAAAAGAATACGGGAGAATATATATCAAGGACAAAAAAAATAAGTATTTGCTCTTATTTAAAATATATTGGATATTAAATGCAACTGGACGTTCTTACAAATATTAGACAGAAACCATACCCTCTGAATCCATGAAAGTAATCTTGGTCGATTAGCACTAAGAAATATTTATAACCAAACTCATAAGAGCAATCAAGATTCACTACCATGAAATATTGTTTGACATTTGTGTCTTCCATGAAACATATTGTTGACATAACTGGTAAAAGAAACTTTTTTGTATGCCGTAGATATATATGCCTGGGCTTTTTGTTTTATTCTTTATTTTATTCAATGGCAAGACGCCTACAAAACTGTGAAGCCTACCAACCGTGCTCCCTCCCTTTTCTTTTTGCTTCTGCCTCGAACATGGTGCAAGTCGTCATTGCAGTAAAATTACGTATCTCTGGCTTAAGTTTGGAACTAATAATAAAATCGGCCATGTGGTTAGTGCAGGATAAATTTCTGCCTAACTAATGGGATATTATCAAATTTCTCTTGGATATATCTTCTCAGGTTCTTCTTCACATTTTGGACAATAGAAGTGATTTCTTTCTTTTGTACTACTTGTTTGTTATATTTGCCGCATTATATTTAGTACCAGTTATCTCATATATTAACTCGCTTGATCATTGCTTTTGCAGTATAGAACTTTTCATGTCCATCGCATGTTAAATAAGCACATAAACATATGAAAAAAGAATACAGGCAATATATATATATATATATATATACATATATATATATATATATATATATATATATATCATGGACTAAAAATTGAATGTTTGCTTAGTTTAAAATATATTGAATATTTGACGTAATTGGGGCATTCTTACTAATATTAGGCAGCAACTATACCACTACTAGGAAAAGGCCTACTAATGGCGCACTGGTTTTGCCTACTAATGGCGCACTACCGGTGCGCCATTAGTAGCACGCCACTAGTATTTTTTACTAATGGCGCACCACTGGTGCCATTAGTTTCTGGTATATTAATGGCGCACTAAGCAGTGCACCATTAGTATGTAACACCATGCGCCATTAGTATGCCTCCCGGGGGGCCATATGTAACCATGTGCTTTGTCATACTAATGGCGCACTCTGCCTTGATGCGCCATTAGTATCCTTTGGCCTACTAATGGCGCACTCTGCCTTGATGCGCCATTAGTATGAATATTTGGTTTTTTTTTTGCTATTCTGAATTTTGCATAGGTTACAAAATATATTATTGGACAGAATATAGACAGCAGCACACAGCAACATCAGATTCATCGAATACAATAGAAGATTAGTCTCCGAATACAATTCATCATATAAGTCTCCGAATTCAAAAGACCGAACAAAGATAAAACATTACAAGTCTCAAGACCGCGAGTATCGAGTTTGTCTTCACATTACAAGTCGATGTCGATCATCTAAACTACCATCACATAAAAGAGAGTTGCGGTCATCACGATGAGCATCATCGTGATCAAACTGGTCTTCATCCGGTTCCTCCAACGCTCCCTCCTCTCTCCCGCTAGATAGCGGGCGTATCTAGATTCAGCCTCCGTCCTAGTGGTGTACCGTTTGTAACTGTTACCGCTGAAACGGTGAACCTGTCTTCGACACTCCTCCCAGTCGTCGTAGACTCCGGTAACCTTACCCTTGTACACGACATATGACGACATCTCTATGCACAAGCCAAACAACAGACAACAGACAATACATAAGCAATTTGTAAGTATGCAACAAAAGGATCAAAAGAGAAAAGCACGACATTAATAGCACGATTCATGATCCTACTAATAAATAGCATCAATTACATCTAAGTTGAATGACTGTCCAAACCAAAGAGACATACGAATTCATTAAAGTTTAATTACAACATGAGCCAATCAATGTTTCAGAACTACACATCACTACTTTCGACTCGACTCATCGGACAGGAGCGTGGATGAAGCCGTCGTCTGTCGTGATGGTCATGAAATCGCGGTCGTTGTCACCCTGCATTTGTAGCGTTCCATCTATCTCATTGTTGGACGGTTGATATCTGAGGTAGAACTGCCCCGAGGTATGAAGGACATCTTGATGGATGATGTCCTCAAACTCCGACTGGATGCGAAAGAATTCTTGTCTGAGGTCCGCGTCCTGGGTTGCCGACAACCTCGCGGCCTAATCTTTGAGATTATCGGGAGCAGAAGTTGATGATGGTCCCTTACGATCACCCGCATGTGATGGAGGGCGTAGTAGGCATCCTTCTCACCGCCAGGAGGCTGCTTGACATAGCAGAAATTCATATTGTGTGAGAAGGTGTGCTTGCCGTACTTACGAACTGCCCTGGTGAAGGAGCCTCCAGATTTGGCGTAGCCGGGGAGAACATCATCAAGAACTCTCTTGACATTTGTGTAGTCTATCTTGGAGTTATGGTTCGGGTTGAAATACGTGGCCATGGAATATTTCGGGCTTAAGAGGATGAGTGTGCAAGGTGTGTCACTGCACAGAACACGGAATGTTAGAAAAAAAAGAACGATCAAAATCTAAGAAATCATATGTTACAGGACAGTTAAGGGGTGACTTACTCGGAAAGTAAGCCACTAGGAAGTTATCCTTATCTGGGTTTGCCAGAATGACGCCTTCGAGGTGTGAACTCGCAACTTGGCGGTCCCCAGCGCTGCTCAAGTGCTTGACACGCATGTAGAAGGGGTCGACTATCACGATGTCCGGGGTCTTGTCTCTAATGATCCGCATCTCCATACTCAGCGAAAACAGCCGAACGAAGGTGTAGTGCAGCGGATGAAGGTTAAACATAGCAAAGATGTCACCAAACCGCAGCACGATCGTACCGCCGATGTCACCATCCACAAAGCCCTTGCCCTCTGGCACCTTGGCCACGAAAACCGGGTATGCCACATCCTTCTCTCTGAGACACCGCTTCTCCAAAGAAAGAACATTGTCGTGCAGACTCCGCATAGCACCGGTTGCAGCATTCAGCATATTTGGCGGTAGCATCGCCCTACCCGCCACATGCACCCTCCTCGAGATATCCTTAGGTGAAGGTGGCCCGTCCTGAGCACGGATCAAACTCGGTGCCGCTGGCTCGCACCGGCGCCCTTGTTAGTCATTCGCTTTCGTCCCTTCTTTTTGATCTCCTGTAATGGGACCGAGTTCTGCTCACAGACCGCCTTCTTGAGCGTGTTGGGGCTGATAATATTTTGCACCTCAGCTATCTAAGGCTCGGTGAAGGCGGGAGCTGGAGGCGTGTCCTGAGAACTGAACGCCAGACGACGCCTGTTGCAATTGGATTTCTCCGTCGTACCAGCTAGATCGCGGTCGTCTTGGTTGGGTTATTGAGAAAGAGGCCCGCAGAACTCGTCAGTGTACCCATGTTTGGCAAAGTACTTATCAACTTTGGTAAATGTACCGTCCTCGTTGTCATCACCGTCCGGATCCTGTGCCGTTGGGCTGTCTGGATCCTGTGCCATAGGGATGTCCGGCAGGTCCGGTAGCGTTGCGGCGTTCTTGCCATGGCTTGGCACCGGCACGACTGGCGGTCTTGTCTGTGGGGTGGTGTCCCCCGCCCCCAAACGAATCTGGCTCTTCGGCCAGAGCAGGGGCCAGTTTACGCAGGCGCTGAGGGTCATCTCATCTTCTTCATCGGCCCCAGCAGGTCGAATCGGAGGTAACAGCTCGTCGTAGCCTGGCAGCACCCGAACCACTTCAACCCTATACACTGTGGGTGCCATCGGATTACCGTGGAACATGCGGTTGCCCGGTTGAACGATTCTGCCCTTGGCGACATCGACCAACTCAGTGCCCAAGAAGTGCAGAAGAGTGCAAGGAACGTCGGCGGCACCCTGCGAAAACATGTACAGGGCGTCAGGGATGCCCAGTCAAAGGCAAGGAGATGAAGTCATCGGCCGAGAGGCTTAGTTACCGTGATGCCCTCGAGCTCGGCTAATGTCGAGGCACCGCCAACGGCGGGCGTGCAACTGACGGAGGGGGCGCTTGCTGGCGAGGTACCGGCCGGCGTACACCCGGGTGCATTAAGCTCCAATGCCCGTGCCGGCGCCGGAGACACGAATAACGCCTCCGCTGGAGACACCAATGGCGCCGCCGCCGGAGACACCAATGGCGCCACCGAAGACACCAATGGCGCCGCCTGCGCGCTGTGCGAGTTGCTGGCCGTGAAGCTGGGAACCGGGGGAGGCCCCTGTTGGCCACCCGCAATCCATGTCGTCAACCCATGAATCAACGTAGGCACCATGGCGTTGAGCTTCGTTCCCAGTTGTTGTTCCACTTGCTCTTGGACATGCTCCGGAATCTGCGCCACTTGTGCCTTGAGTGCTTCAACCTCGCGCGTCTGGCTTTCCGAGCTGGCCTTTTTCTCCTTCCGCACACCAGCGGTATAGTATGACCCCCATTTTGTGGACAAGCCTTTGCCGGCCACACGACCAGCTGACATCGGCTTAGTGAGCTTATCCTTGCTTTTCATTATGGTCAACGCCCTATTTAAAGGGTTGTTGAAAGGGGAGCTCTAAGACGACCCCGAGCTACTGCTTTCGGTGTCCTGCGAAAGGAACGTGAACCATTTAGAAATATTGGGGATTAATTAGAGTGCAACCATATGGAGCTAATTACGCGGTGGTGTATTCCTTACCAGAACAAGCTCAAGCGCCCTGGTCTTCGGATCCATGGTAAGCTCCTTTGTTATCGGGTCCTCCTTGTACCGGGCCCTGACATAGTTCCTGGTCTGCTTGTTACCGCTGTATTTCTCGAAGCGGGGCGGTAGGCCTTGCTCGGCACGCTCCGCGTCCTCCTTGTCCCATATAGGCTCCGCCACTCTGTAACCGCCGGGACTGAGTTTGTGTTCCCCTAAGTTCAACTCCCGCATTTCTTTCCCCCACTGACTTGATTCGGAGGTTGCGCTGCTCTCGGACTTGATCTTGAACTCCTTGTATTCATATTCGCTTATCGAAGGATATTTTGCCTTGATCTTCTCATAAGTATCACCTTTATCAATCATTCTCTTCACCGCGCTTCTCCAAGTAGACAGGGCCGTGCTCATCTTCGTGAGGGCGGCACTGTTCACTTTATTCCCTGAGAGGCGTGTGTTTCCAAATTCGGCGGGGAACTTGTATCGTTCGTGCAGCTTCGCGAAGAGGAGGTTAAGCAAATTCCCATGGTCCTTATTCCTAAGGTTATCGGTGTTGATCGAGACGGCGCTTCGGAGAATGCACCCGAGCTGAAGCGCGTACCCCTTGACTATATGTTTGGGCTCCGTTGGATTCCCGTCGGAGTCCACTTGAGTGAATTCCTCCTTGAGGGTGCGGAGCGCATTCGGGCGCCGGTCCTTCCTTTGCTTCTTCGGTTGGCTGCCATCTGTGTGTGCGCCGCCATCATCAGTGGTGGCATCCTCGGCGGCACCATCAGTGGTGTCATCCTCGAAGCCACTAGGGGTTGTGTAGTCAGGATCGGTGTCTTCCGCGGCGTCCTCATAGCGGTGAGGTTGTTCCTCCATCTCCTAGGACAGCTCCCAGAATTGCTTGCCGCCCGAACCACCGGCCTCATCGTTGTGGGCCATGTTTTGCTCTAAATAGGAAAAAAGTTTGGTCAAAAAGTTGGTTATTGTCAAGAAACAAGATCCTAAAAGCTAAGCTTTTATCATTTAGGGTTTGTCATTTGGTCAAAAAGTTGGTTATTGGTCTCATCATTTAGGGTTTGTCGACACCGAGGCATCCTAAAAGCTAAGCTTTTATCATTTAGGGTTTCTTGACGCCGAGACACCCTAAAAGCCTAAGCCGAGGCACCCTAGGTTGGGCCTAATCACTTGACACTAATCACTTGGCTCTATTGCCACCTATGTTGGGTTTATCATCTAGGGTTTATCGATGCTAAGGAGAATTCTAAGTTGGGCCTAATCACTTGGCTCTATTGCCATCTATGGTTTAATGCAGCAAGAATGGCGGGGCAGTTGATCCTACTTAACTAAGTACTAAGATACCCCGGCCCTTGCATTAGTCGCAAGTACCCCATATGTCCTATTTTTAGCAAAGTCATGCTAAAATTCACGGAAAATTTCAGCATGACTTTTGCTGAATATAGGACATATGGAGTACCCGAATTTGCCGGAACGGAAGTTAATCGACATTCCGGCAAACTCAAGGGCCTCTCGGGGTACCTACAATTTCATGATAAACTGCCAACAGAAACACATGGAGTACTTGACACAGTACTTGCCATAGTAATAGTCAATGTGCCTCTGTATGTATGTGTGTGGTGTCTAGATGCCAGCCACAGGTCAATGGTCATGCCACTACACTGCTTTGACTCTGTTTCTGATGGAGCTTTGTGCCACTAGGTGGCCTGTTTGAAGTGAAATAATCAGCATGGGCAACTGGTATTGGATTCACAGTGTAAAGGATGGATGAAAAGGTATTGTGCCCAGGTACAACATTTAACAATGCAATGCAGATAATCAATTTTTTCTCACAGTACTTTTCCCAAGTAATAATAAACTAAATAACTGAGTAATCCAAATGAGGAAACATAAAATAGCTGGCTGCAACAACATAGCAAGCCTTCACTTACACAAGAATTCATTTCAAGCATCATTTATTATCTAAAACAGATCATGATAAAGATACATGATACATCATTTCAGGCATCATTTAATATCAGTACAACTAACTAGAAGTACTTAAACAAGTTAAGCTACTGACTACAGTACTGGCTACTCACTTAAGCTAGAAGCTACAAGTTAAACACATTACAACTTGAGTGTAACTCAGGACAAGTTAAACTTAAGCTAGAAGATACAAGTTGAACACACACCAGGCAGTTTTTATAATATTATCGGAAAAATATCTTCAGTGTAACTCAGGATAAGAAAAATCTCCACCAGAATAGGACTAGCATTTAAGAGTAATTTCCTCCAGTCAAACAAAGTTCAAACAAAAACTAACAACAGTCTTTTGATTAAGAGCCAAGTCACAACACTCTTTGAAGTTCAAACAAAAACTGACAACACTTGTTTGATCTGTCTCCTTCAAGAAAGAGCCAAGTCAGTCTCACCCAACTAGGGAAACATCAGTTAGACCACTAGCAATTGGGAATACACAACTGGGGCTAGGTTTGTGCTCTAGCTAGGCAGTAAAACAGAGCATATAGAGGCATTGCCTGCCTCTGCTGCAAGTGGGGATGTGAGCAGGATTTTCACAATTAGATCACTAATTTGCTGAAATCTTATTTACAATTTTCTTCAAACTAGTTGGTATCTTATTTACAATTTTCTTCAAACTAGTTACCACTCACTAGTACAATGTTTTCTAAACTGGTTGCCATCATCTCCTTTTTTATCATTTTGGTTATGTGAAATTAGTTGTAGTGAGTGGCCAAGCAACCACTAGCAATTTGTGCAAAACAATTCCTGGTAGTTTTACCTGTAAGCCCCCCTCTTTTGGCAACCTAGTAAAAGAAAATTATACTACACAGGAAGCATCTGTTTCCATCTCTCTGTATAAAGGTTTAGCATTTGGTTGAATTGACTAAACGAGAAATGGGAAAAACTAACAACTCAAACATCAAATGTCATATAAATGTTGGAAATTGCAGTGATAACTGATCGGCATGTTCCATTTGTCAGTGGTATTTACAAACTAATTCTCTTTGTTTTCTTTGGGAAAAGTTGCTCTTTGCTTAACTACTAGCAAAATCATTGTGCATTGTTTTTTGTAATATTGTTTCAGTTGTTTAAATGCTTGTGCCATCATGGCCCTAACTATACCCCAGAATGATGCCACTGCCGTTCGGCGCTACTGTTGGATTGAAATAATACAGCCAGAATCAACATGATTATCGCTGATTTGCTGGACAAACAGAGTGTTTGCGAGAAGGAAGAGGGGAGAGGAGGCGGAGTTCACCGGGGAGGCGCAAGGAGGCCATGCGACAGCTTAGTAGCAACAGAGGTGGCCGGAGTTGAGGAAGACAGCGGCGACCCCAGGAAGAAGAGGTGGAGGGGGGTGGAGGGGTCGAGCGCCGTCGCGCCCTGGTTCCGCGGCTCGCCAACCCATTGTTGAAGCAGATTCTACCCGCCGCCTTACCTGTCGCCTCGCACGGTGGAGCTCGAGGGCTGGGAAGGCGAGGGAGGGGGTGGGTGGGTGCGGAGAAGGCGAGGGAGGGGGTGGATTGGGAGCGGGCGGCGATGGGGGGCAGGGCAGGGGCTGACTGGGGGCGGCGACGGAGACGGAGGCGCGGGGGCGGCGGCGGCGTGGGTCAGGGCAGCGCGGGGAAGTGGATCTGGCGAGGGAGAGGGACGAAGGGGATCTGGCGAGAGGGAGGGAATTAGCTAGGGGGGAATCTTACTAATGGCGCACCAGCGGTCGGTGCGCCATTAGTATTTTATTTACATAGCAATGGCGCACCAGGCAGAGGTGCGCCATTAGTAATCTTTTTTTTTATTTTTTGTTGCATGTAATAATTTTTTAGAAAATGAATATGAATATGAAACAGTAATATTTTTTTACAAAAATAGTAATAATTGTTGTTTAACTACAATTGTAGTCTACACTTTATTATTATTATTTTTAAAAAAATGAATATGAATATGAAACGGGGGGTGCTCGTCGGCGG
>NC_041385.1:827061416-827089124 GCF_002162155.2 Triticum dicoccoides
GTCGTCGGCGGCAGTGGAGCTAGCGGGGGAGGGTGCGGGTGGGATCGAGATTTAGATCAAAAAGTGTCCATGAAATTTAAAAATATTCATGATATCAAAAAGTGCCCATGAAATACAACCGAGAAATGAAGACTACGATTTAAATACAATCGATCTTAGCTAGCTATCTGTTCACAATCTTCTTGCCCTTCTTTTTCGCAAATGGAGTTCTTCTGTGGAACGAACGTCCTTTAGGTAGGGTTGTCCTGCTTCTTCTTGTGGTGTGTGCTGCTACTTCATCGTCGTCGTCATGTTCGATCTTCGGGTCGCCGTACTTGTCGAAGTCTTGCTCATTGGCTACTCCATCCATTCTGATGATCTTCCTTTTGCCTCTCCTCACGACAACACGACTGGGCTTTGATGGGTCGGTAATGAAGAAGCATTGGTCCACTTGGGAAGCCAGTACCCATGGCTCATTTTTCGCGGTGATGTTTGCGCTCGCAGTCTTGGATTTGGCTTCGGGCATAACCATGGTGGTGCTTCTTTTAGGACGCTCTTGGCCCATCTAACACGGAACATCGGTACATTGTCTCCAGCGTAGCTCAGCTCCCAGATCTCCTCAATCCTTCCGTAGTATCTGTCCTTGTCGTTGCCGGTGTAGGATTCCATCGTTACCCCGGAGTTCTGATAACCATCGCTCGTCATGTCCTTGTCCTCGGTGTAGAATGTGTAGCCGTTGATATCGTACGCCTCATAGGTCATCAGGTTGTGCTCGGCACCCTGTGACAAGGCGAATATGAGTTGTTCTTCCGTGGAAGAATCCTCATGTAAAGGGTACGACAGAAGCTTCTGCTTGAACCAACACGTGAAACATGAGTTGTGCTCTTTGATTATATCTCCGTCCGTCCTCTGTTGGCCTCGGTCATTGTACGTCTTCTCAATAAAGGTTTTGTGCTCTACCACCCAAGGATCGACCACGTCTATGTGTTGTAGCGCGACTAGGTTTGCTCTTTCAAAGTCGGCGAGTCGACCCTCAAAGTCGACATGCATTTCGCGGCGACCCTCACGGTGACCCCATCCAGCGAGCCTGCCTAGGTGCCTGTTGACGGATAGACCAACGGGGTTCTCGATGCTTAGATAATTCGTGCAGTAGGAGATGCACTCTTCGGTCATAAAGCCCCTGGCTATACTCCCCTCTGGACGTGACATGTTGCGAACGTATCCTTTGATGACACCATTCATCCTTTCGAACGGCATCATGCTGTGCAGGAACGTCGGCCCGAGTTGGATGATATCCTCCACGATATGGACCAGCAGATGCACCATAACGTCGAAGAATGCGGGCGGGAAGTACATCTCAAGCTCGCATAGTATCACCACGATCTCTTCCTGTAGCCTTTTGAGTTGCCTCACGCCAATGGACTTCCGAGAGATGACATCAAAAAAGTTGCATAGGCCAAATAGCGTTTCACGGACGCGCGCGTCCATGATCCCACGGATTGCAACTGGAAGTATCTGCGTCATCAGCATGTGACAGTCGTGAGACTTCATCCCGCTGAACTTCTGCTTCGCTGGGTCTAGGTATCTGCTTATCTTCCCTGCGTAACCGTAAGGAAGTTTTACTCCTAGGAGGCAGGTGAAAAACTGCTCGATCTCCTCCTGACTTAGAGTGAAGCACGCGGGAGGGTAGTCATTTCCGGTCTTCTTGGACTTTTTGCCTTTGCGACGACTTTCTGTGTCCTGCTTCGCCTCATCATCATCATCATCATCATCATCATCATCATCATAAGCGTGAAGCTCCTTCCTGATGCCCATTGATTTCAAGTCTGCCCTTGCTTGCGGCCCATCTCTGGTCCTCTCTGGCATGTTGAGCAGGGTACCAAGCAGACTCTCGCATACGTTCTTCGTGATATGCATGACATCAAGGCTGTGAGGCACACGGTGGATCTTCCAGTACGGCAAGTCCCAGAAAACAGACCTTGTTTTCCATACCTTCAGCAGCGGCTCTGGCGCCATTCGCTTTTTTCCCGGCTCTGGCGCCTTTTGCTTCTTTCCCGGCAGTGGGCAGTCTTTCCAATTTTTCAACAGCTCGTCTATTTCCTCGCCGCTACTCGTACACGAGCGTTTTCAGGGTTCGGTTTCACCATCGAACAGATCCTTGCTTTTCCTCCACGGGTCATCTTCGCGAAGCCACCTTCAATGTCCCATGAACACGGTTTTCGAAGACCTGGGATCTCTATCTAGCTGGCGATACGTTGTGTCATCCATGCACCTTACGCATCCAAAAAATCCGTGGACTACCTGCCCCGCGAGATATCCGTAACCGAGATAGTCGTGCACCGTCGTGAGCAGTGCGGCTCTCATAGGGAAACATTCTTTCTCTGCGGCGTCCCACGTATTGGGTGGCGTTTTCCACAGCGTGTCTAGCTCCTCCTTCAGCAGCCCCAGATACAGATTGATGTCGTTCCCTGGTTGTTTCGGCCCTTCAATTAGCATACTCATGTGAATGTACTTCCTCTTCATGCACAACCAGGGGGGAAGGTTGTACATCCACACAAACACAGGCCAGGTGCTATGTGTGCTTCTCTGGCTGCCAAACGGATTGACTCCATCGGTGCTCACGCCCAGCACGATGTTCCTTGGATCCTTCCCAAATTCTGGGTATTCGAAGTTCAACGCTTGCCACTGGCTCGCATCCTTAGGGTGACTCAGCATCTTGTCTTTTTTATTTATCTCCGGATCATTTCCGTCATCTTCCCGCTTCTTCTCCTCCATATCCGCGTGCCAACATGGGAGCTTTGCTACCTTAGGGTCCGCGAAATACCGCTGCAGACGAGGAGTGATCGGAAAGTACCACACCGATTTTCGAGGAGCTTTCTTCCTCTTCTTGTATCGAGTGACGCCGCACACCGGACATATGGTAGACTCTGCGTGCTCATCCCAATAAATGATGCAATTGTTCGTGCACACATGGTATTTCACGTGCGGTAAATCCAGAGGACACACGATTTTCTTCGCCTCCTCGAAACTGGCCGGTCACTTGTTCCCCTTGGGAAGACATTCGTGCCAGAATGACATGTTCTCGTCGAAGCATGCGTCGGTCATTTTGTGTTTTACCTTCATCTCCAGAGCCATGAGCGTTACTTTCAGGCGGGTATGCTCGGGCTTGCATCCTTCATACAATGGAGTAACCGCGTCTATCTCCAGTTGATCCAGCTTGGCTTTCTCTGGGGCGGCAGCTCTTGCGTTATCCGTCTGCTTGCGAAGCAGCTCTTGAATATGAGGGTCCTGCACCCAGCCTCCATCGTCGTCTGCTCCGGCATCTTCATCTTCATGATCATGCCCTTCGTCTTGATCTTCCTCATCGTCATGTACGACATCTTCTACACGATGACTGTGTACAACATCACCGCCGTGATCATGTCCTGGAGATTTTTCGTCTTCTCGCCCGCCCTCGCCGCAGTGGTACTTGTCTTGTTGCCCTTCCTCATTTCTTGCCCGCCCCCCATGGACGAATTCATAGTCATCTTCATCACCTTGCCACTGATAGCCATCCATGAAACCACGCAAGAGCAGGTGGTCCCGCACCTGCCCGGAATCCGGGTCCGCAATAAGGCTCTTCAGCTTGCATCTTCGACACGGACATCTTATCTCCGTCTCGTTCTTTTGAAGCATCTCGGCCTTCACGGAGCTCAAAAACCTATTCACGATGCCTTCGGTCATCGTGCGGACCATGGTCGCCTGCGGGGTAGAGCAAAACGATATTTTAGAACCAAGAAAAATTTTGGCATGACCTTCCCTAAAAATAGGACCAAAAAGAATGCATAGTGCCAAAATTCCCGCCGAAACGGAAATGAATCAACATTCCGGCAAAATATTGGCAACTATCGCATTTCAAATACCGGTACCTGCAAACACAAACATATATGCAACACCACAAACACAAGCAACACCACAAACATACATAGATCTAGCTAGGCCACAAAAAGTGCATGTGCACGTTGTTGGAGCGAGCTAGGGAGAAAAAAATAGATCTACATCATGAAGATAGCTTTTCCCTTACTTACCTATCAAAAAAAGGTAATTTCACCACTTAATTTTGATGAATCTATTGTGGAAATGAGGTGAGGATGAGGAGGCAGCCGAGACAAGCTTGGAGGAGGAGGTGGAGAGAATGAAGTGGGGAAAGTGAGTGGGTAGGTGGGCTGTCCAAAATATCTTGTTGGTCCCAGGTTACTAATGATGCACCACCACAAAATCCGCCATTAGTAACCCTGGTTACTAATGGCGCACCTGCAGGTGGTGCGCCATTAGTACTTTTTGTAGAGAAGTAAAAAAAACATATGTATACTAATGGCGCACTGTGGGAAAGTGCGCCATTAGTAGTTTAAACTAGTAATGGCGCACTTTGACACGGTGCGCCATTAGTAGGTTTGCAAAAAAATAAAAAAAAAATATATATATATATACTAATGGCACACTGTTTGGGTGGTGCGCCATTAATCGTTCTAACTAGTAATGGCGCACTTTGACATCATGCGCCATTAGAATGTATGGAAAAATGAAAAAAAAATCAATACTA
Source organism: Triticum dicoccoides (assembly GCF_002162155.2). NCBI lineage: Eukaryota > Viridiplantae > Streptophyta > Magnoliopsida > Poales > Poaceae > Triticum > Triticum dicoccoides. The sequence goes on from NC_041385.1 coordinate 827,065,978, forward strand.
CTGGCGCACCGTGTGCCTGGTGCGCCATTAGTGTCTTCCACACTAATGGCGCACCTCCAACCGGTGCGCCATTAGTATATAGTAGTGGCGCACTGCTTACCTGGTGCGCTATTAGTATCAATCCTATCTATAGCCCTTTTCCTAGTAGTGTACTAACCTAAACCTTGAGAGGAATCGTAATCCACCTGCACTGAGAAATATTTCTAACCAACCTTATGAGAGGAATCATGATTCCCTACCCTGAAATATTGTTTGACATTTGTTTATGCAATGATAGATACTTTTAACATAAGTGGTAAAAGAAACTAATTTGTACGATGTAGATATATATACCTGGCATTTATGGTTTACTCTTAATTTTATTAAATGGCAAGATGCCTACATAAGTGTCATCCTACCAACCGTGGGCCATTCATTCATGCATATGTTCCAAGTTCATTATATCCTTTAGCCAGTTCAACTTGACATGAGGCAGGCATAGATAAGTCACCAATTAGGCGTCTTTGTAATCATTGTTATGTTGGGTTAACTTCAAGAAAATGAACTAATACGCATCATCACTCTTTCATATACATGATCTAGTGGTCTCATTTTATATATATAGTCCAATCTGACATTTATCTCAAAAAGTATAATTGTATATACAAAATATAAAGGCCACTATTTCGGGTGGTTTTTTGTTTCGTGCATGACATCATGTACATCTTAATAGATCTTTTGATGATTATACTGAAAAACTATGTGCAAGGATAAATAAAAAAAGCATTATACATACATGGAGTTGTGTACAACATATGCCTGAGATGTGACAGGAATACTTGCACCCAATAGAGGAAACTTCTTTTTTATGAACATGCCATGTGTCTATCATGTAGAAATCAATAGATTTATGACAAAATTCCCATTACGCAAAGGATGCAAACAAAAAGAAATATTTTTTTCTTATTAAGCTTGTAAGTAACCTTAGTTGAAAACGAACCAACATGACAAAATTACAGGTTGCTTCTAAAATTTTGAACATGTAGGATACATGGGTTCATCTAAATACAAAGGGATAATTAGATTTATGCCCCTAGTTGTGTCCCACTGATCTGTTTTACCCCTAATTCCCATAAGTCACCCGTTCTGTCCAAATCACTTTGCTCCTCTTATGCTTTTGCCCTTTGACCGTTTGACCATCAGTTTGAAAACTTCATAACTAATTCATACTAAATCAGAAAAATTCAAATAAGATACCAAATTATTGAGAGAAACATCATCTATATGTCAGTGTTATTTGAACTCATGAAAAAAGTGTTGGAAAGTGCCCATCCGAGGTTTAGCTCTTATGCTACCACCATGAATAGTAAAATCTAAAAAAATTCAAAAAAAAATCAAAAAAGATTTGGTGGCAAAAAATGACAAATGTTTTAAGTGCCTGCCAAGTTTCATCAGGGAATAACATTCGTGGTTGCCACAGCAAAAAAAAAACAATCCGCAGTCCAAAATAGATTATTTTTTCGCCACGACTTCCACGAATGTCGTTCCCTAATGAAACTTGGAAAATACTTATAACATTTGTCGTTCTCTGCCACCATATTTTTTTGATTTTTTTTTGAATTTTTTAGAGTTTACTATTCATGGTGGTATAAAAAGAGCTAAAATTCGGATGTGCACTTTCCAACACTTTTTCATGTATGCAAATGACACTGACATATAGGTGATGTTTTTCTGAACATTTTGGTATCTTATTTGCATTTTCCTGATTTAGTATGAATTAGTTATGAAGTTTTCAAATTGACGGTCAAACTGCAAAAGCATAAGAGGAGCAAAGTGACTTGGACAGAACCGATGAATTTTCAGAATTAGGGGTAAAACAGACGAGTGGGACACAACTAGGGGCATAAATCTAATTATCCCAAATACAAAGGATGTAACCTGGCGTGCAGAGGACCATCCGGACAATACTTAATCTCGCCTTCCGGCGAGTCTGCTCGACACTTCGAATTCCATCGAGTGATGACGCAACAATGTGGCCGGCTACATTCCAACGTCCAACATGCAGCAAACCTTGATCTGCTGACTTCGGTTAAAGCATTTTCTAGTCGAGGAGAGAACTTAAAAGAGAAAATACAGAGGAGCGTCAGAGCATACTTACTATCATCATAATCCAGAACATGGACGCCACGTGAACAGCAGCCACGACCAGCAGTACCTCAGACTGCGGGGGCGCGGTCTCCTGCCTGGCGCTTCAGCCAAAACACATAGCAGCGTCTAGGGTTTGTCTCTATTCCGCTGAGAAAATCTGAAGCCTTCTGTACATATCTCTCCTATCCTTAATTCACAATGCCTACTTTGCTAATTAATTGATTATCTGATTCGAAGCAATTAAGGATGAAAACAAACAAACATACCACATATTATCACAGCAATGCTGGATGCTTGGGCACGTCTGCCTATCCGTGCCATGCATGGACGTGTAATCTTTACCTCGAACTCAGCGCCTATCTGCTCCAGCCGCGAACTCACTCTCCGCATCGTCCCATGTCCGCATGGCCTTCCCGATCTGCCGTGAGAGGTCAACCGCAACTTGGCAATGGTCCTCGCTGTTGTTGGGGCACTTGAACACTTGCCTCCCGCTACACCACGTCCTCCAAGTGCCCGTGTCCTCCTCGGCAACAAAGACGATTGCTGGCGTGATGTTTTTGTCGGCGGCGGCTGGGAGCCTATATCCTGCGAGTCAGGCGTGCAACTAAAAGTGATTAGGTTAGGGATAAAGAAGGGACGTATCTTTGATGGCATACGTCGGTAACTTACTGAAAATATCTATTGGTTATAAATTTTCTTTGACTAAAAGAGGGTCAGCCTAATTAACAATATGATGGAGCTGGGGAGATACGTGAGAGATTAGGGAAGTTGGGCCTTTTTTTTAGAGACGTGAGAGTTTGAGAGGGATACATGAAGATAGTATTTATTTTAGAGATATGTGAGAGAGGGACACGTGAGAGTCTTTTTCCAAAGAAATACGAGATTGGAAGAAAGATACGTGAAGTTTTGAGTCAAAAAAAAAAGATTGAGATGGTTGACTCATGGGGGGAGAGATACGTGAGACCTTTTTTTACAGATACATTAGAGATGGAAAATTAGATGGGTTAATCTTCACCATAATAATTTTGGTCCCACCAGAGATTAACGGCTCTAATTTTCTAATTAATGTGGGAATTTTTACGAAGTCTGTAATTAGTATAGGTAGGTATAGATAGATAGATAGATAGATAGATAGATAGATAGATAGATGACCAGACCTACAGAATTACTTTTTCTTATGGTGCTGTACCTAGCAAGATACAGAATAATCTTTACAAGGTATGCATCTACTATTGTTCAGTACTATGTGGGATCCATGGGAAGCAGCGTAACAGTTCTGTTATATTAAAGAAACACACATATTTCCTTAGATTATACATTCTTTTCAGATTAAGAAAGGAGGTGCCATGGAAGCTAATTGTCATTTACTTGAGGTGCAGATGGTTTTATGCTCAGAACATATTGATATATATTTAGTGCAAGTAAGTTACATTTTTGTTTCTAAACTATTTAAAGTTTCTGAGCTAAGACTTGTGTGATTGTGTTGTGCGTCTTCCAAGAACGATAATCACACCAATAATGCTCATATGAACGCAACTCTTCTGTAAGATTTGGTGGCGCCATCTACAGCCAGTACAACAGTGTGTCGGCAGCCCAATATTACCAATACAATGCCGGTTGTTTACTTCCTAATGGTCGTGCAACCCTTTTGCCCCGCCGTATATAACAGAGCTAGCAGCTGCAGGTTACAGCCATGCTTAGGAAAAACATCTGTAACTATTGTACTACCAAAATGTTTTCCATGTATATATATGATTATTAACTAATTTTACCATACGTTCAAATCAATCAGAAATTAGTAATTGCAATTACAAAGGGAAATATTTCTTGATTTGGAAACCTGATTAATTGAGACTTTGAATCAAATTTTAAATAAGTAGATTTATTTTCCAGTTTACTACGTAGCTATAGTTATAGTTCACCACAAACGACAAGCGTGTGTTCATATTCTGCAATATTTTTGTATCATTGCTAGAACTAGCTCACACGATCATGTCTATGAACTTAACTACAGAACAAGTTAGCTTTATATCCATGCCAGCAAGGATGTACCTGACACACCCTATCTGCAGTTCTTAAGGGCCCTCACTTTCTTTGTGAGAAAAATACTTTCACATATCTTCAAATGGTTTTGTGATACTGATCGAACTAAGACAATACAGACCTCTCTAAGGTACAGGTACATGAGCAGCATGGCGAGCATTGTTTGCCAAGCTGCAAGATACAAACCTCGCAATTGAGCGGCGTAGAAGAAGCTGACATCGGCAAGGTGCAAGATTGGAGCATGGATTGCCCCTGGTATCTAGCTAAGATGAAATGGCACGTACATCTGGTAATGCCTCCTTGCATGTTTTAATATTTCATTAGCAGTTGCTGGCTCGCACATGTGTATGTAAGAAGGGTAAGGAGGCACTTATTGTTGGCCTTGCAAATAACTGCTAAGAGGATCGTGAAAGGTCTATCCAAAGGAGTAAAATCTCTACTACCAACCATTCCACATAGTACATAGGATCCTATATTTCTTTACGGAGGGAGGAGTATATCCAATGACTCATATGCCACAATATTAACGGAGATACTCATGGTTAAGAAAATCTTACACTTACCCTTATAGGGTTAGATATCCATGGGTGCCCAAACTCATAGTGAAGTTGACATTTTTTCCGTGTTGCCAAGGGTGAATTCATTCGTATTTTACTTCATGAAGAATTCTAACAACATTTTTCCATTAGATAAATGGACTGGACAATAAAGCTATTGTGAACTAGATTGTTAACATCCATATATATGTCTAACATCACATGAAAACTATCAGCTAGCTCGTGGACTAAAGTTTATTTCTATCCAGCGATCCAATATGACATGTAGATCTACATATGTATATCTTGGTACTTACATGAATGCTATAAATAATAATCATTATTCTTAGAAAGTAGCTTAATAATAATAGTTGTGGTTATACACATATGCATTATTTCCTACCCAAAATGTGAACCTATAGAGAAACATATTTTATTTTCAATTTCTTTGAATTTGGAGAAAACTAAAGATGACATCCTCACACAATGTGTTATCCCGATCAAAATTATAAAATTCTAGCCCGCACATCGGGCGGGCCACTCTGCTAGTTTGATTAAAGAAACTTTAACTTCTTTGCTGAATTAAGTATCTTCTCCCGCCCATATGATTGATCATTCCTCAGATCTATCTAACTCGCTACCATTGAAGTGTAAGTAATCATGGTCTACGGTAAAGACACATTATCTCTAGGTAAGGTGGACTATATTAACTATATGACTCACCGGTGGAACTGGTAGCAATAGCCTCTGATAGTCATGCGTCCACTTCTCACTTTTGCACGAACCAGTGAATATGTTTTATGTAGATGAAAATGAAATAACCAAAAACAACCCAGTAATGTTTGAGGAAAACAAAGAAGGCGATTACAAACTTATAGAACTCCTCACGAAGCTAGAGAAAGTAATTCCACGGACAGGCCAGAAAATAACTTAGCAACACCATCAAACATAAAAGGTAGATGCATGCAGTTTTGAGTATAAAAAACAACAAGTTGGTGCATTAGATCTTCTCTTCTCATTTGTATGATACCCGCAGATCACTCGGTGGATTAGTATGATGGGTCGCCATACTCATAGTAAGTGTAGCCCTGCTCACCGTAAGGCGGCAGCATCTGCAGTTCCGGGTACTCGATAGTAGTGCAGTAATTCACCAACAGCTCAGCCATTTTAGAGAAAGGATTTGTTGCAGATTCGAATACATACTTGGGCTCCTCTTCCCATCCACTGCCAGCGAGACTCCCTTGATCATAATCTCTAACCACGGAGCGATCCGCGTAGTAGATTGTGCCAGATTCGATGGAGTGGAACTTGTTGGACTTCGTGGTGTCGTTGGAGAGGCACCTGCGCGAGCTGACAAACAGCGCGCGGCTACCGATGCTTCTGACCGGCACGAGCACCTTGTTCACAGTGTCCACCTTGTAGACCACCGGCATGCCATTATAAACGCGCCCATCCGTCACCAGAAGAAGCTCCCCCTCAGATTCAACGAGATAGAAGTTATTGCTCCCATGGGCTAGCTCAAAATTTGGGCCGACAATGGTGGTGAACATGGAGATTGTCCCCGCGGAGCGTTTCCATTGGTTACCTTCCTTGTACACGTCAGTGATTGTTGATATGATGGATCCATACTTATTTGTGATGTACATGCTGCCCGCGAAGAATGTCAAGTTCTTGTGACCACCGCCAAAGCACCAATCCCCAGTCCCGAACTCCCCTTCTCCAAAACCAAAAGCAGGGTGCCATTCCTCGCTTGTCTGATCAGCCCAGCTCACACAATCGTTTAGCAGGTCTGAGATGAACACCATCATTGGAGACGTTGTCACGACGACAGAGCTCACCTGTTCCATGGGTATATGCACCATGAAGCGTGCCATGGCGCCCGTGAAAGGGTTGAGCACCCGAGTTTGGTATGGCTGCGCTCTCTGCCCTAGCACGAAGAGTCCGCCTTTCGTGACGCCGACGAAAAAGTAACTCCGGCTGCGGACCTCCGTGGAGATTTTCTTGCGGAGGCGGCGACCTGTGCTAAGGTTGAAGAAGGTCACCCGGTCATTGTCGTGGATGGAGTGCTCCAGCATGATCCACTTGCTGGGCATGAATTTGGGATCTGTGGCATCCGCAATGGAGTCTGTGGCTCGGCGCCAGTTGCCACAGACAGGTCGGAAGGCGACATAGTGGTCGATATCGTCCGTTGCGAGGAAGGATTCACTGATCTTCCTCGTGATATCATATGGGAGGTTTTTACAGAACACCAGGTCCGCCATGACTAGTTTCAGGTGGGTGGTGGATTGACGAGGTATTTCTTTTTGTGGGAGGCAGAGCTGCGGGCTACAATTCTATGCTTTTTGTGTGCTTGTGTCTGGATGGATTGGATGGTGGCTATATATATACTACATATTCTTGGCGCGTCTTGCAGAAGTTTCAAACGTTGTGTGAATACGTACAAGGTTTGATGCGTTCGCTGGGTGACATTTTTGGAAGAACTTGAAACCAAAACGAACGTTGAGAACAGCTAGCTGTTAGCACCCTCGTCAAGGCATGCCCGGCGCTATTACTTTCCAAAAATGAAAAAGACTAGTGTTCGCTTGCATACTGCATACACGTACTGCACTATTACTTTCCAAAAATGAAATCGCCTAGTGTTCACATGCATACTGCGTACGTATATCATTCCATATATACTATACAGCAAATGGGACTGCATTCCTATTCCATTGTATTTGACTAAACTTCAGAAAAAATAATTCAAGTTTGCAAAGTTGTCTAAACCATGTGCGCACGAGACAAAAGAAAGTGTTTGTCAAGTTTATTTTTGAATACAGTACAGACGGAAATGCTCATACATACGCGCATACGCTCATCCGTATGAACGCACATACGGACACCCTACCCCCATTAACACTTTCGAGAGACTGAGCCGACATATCATCTTTACATTTACAAAGTCACGGTAGGCGCACCTTGTCGTCGTCAGGAACATCTCCTCGCACTGAAAGCGCATCGTTGGAAATTCTGAAATAAATCCAGAATTAATGTGAGCACCAAGACATGAACCCTCAAGGGCTAGGGATACCCTGTCCCTCTATCAATCTAACCACAGGTTTGACCGCAAAGTGGATGTCAAGTTAATGGTACCAAAACATGTTCTCTGTTCTTTTTTGTTAAGAAAAATGGTAGGACCTTAATATTCTATAGATTGATAGATGTATCTCTAACATCTGATCAGTGACTATCAACAGGACCAAAACTTTTTCCTCATAATTGCGGTCCAAGGAGACGAGGGTTTTCCAGCCGCCTCCTACCGATGCCAACGGATTTCTGCCTCGCCTCCCGTGGCCTTAGGGCCATGGAGGGGCAATGGATAATGGCCCGTTCCTACAGGAGGGCTCCTCCTCCGTTTTCAGATGTCTTTTTTAGTCTATTTAGAGGTTGTGTCCTGCCTAGGTTTTCTAAAGATGGCGGTGGTTTTCTAAAGATGAAATAAGGTTCTCTCCGCCTAGTCTCCGTCCCGATGGTGCCTCTATCGTTGACGGAGGGTGCATGTATGTGCGTCTCTAGTGAATCTCGCACGATTTAATTGGCGTTTGTCTTTGATTGATCTGCCTGGATCCGGTCATCCTTCATCAGCATTTGTGTGTCTATAGATTAGGTCCTTCCAATCTACGATTCTCTTCATTATTGACGATTGTCTTTCTGCTATGCTGGTCCATTGGGGCCTTAACGCGACAAATTCCTATCGGGCTACTACAACAAGATTTGCTCGTCTCCGTTGAGGAAGGGGTGATGACGGTGGCGTGCCTTTGGTTCCTTTTAGTGCTTATTGTCCTGGCTTTGTGGTCTATAGACTTGGATGTAATTTCAATTACTTCTGATGTTCTTTATACTACTATAATGTTTGATGAATAGATCCGAAGTTTTTCCCATAATTTTTTTCTGATAGGTGAAATTGAGTCCACAATGACGGTTTTAGGGGAGCGCCCAGGGGAAGGGGGGAACACTATTACTTGTGTATTGCATGTCGTATTAAATGGGTCGGCCCAAGAAAAGTAGATGCGTGTGACGTTCGCATCATTTTGATTGTTGGTTGTTTCATTTTTCCCTTTTCTACTCATGTATATTCTGAAATATTCTAGATAAAAAAATTTATATTTAAAATGTTTATGCAGTGTCAAAGAAGTGTTAGTGCAACGTTTCAATTAATTTGATGGCATCAAAAATTGTGCATGCATTTTACATAAAATGTTTGTGAAATTTTTCTAAATGCTTGAAAATTTTGAAACACTAGTCGCGTGTTTAAGAAAAATTGTATCATTAAAATGATGATCGTGAGACTTTAAATACAAATAATTTTAAATGTTTATACAATGTAAAACAATATTTGTCTAGTTCAAAAAAATGTCGTGACATTAAATACATGTTTAGCCTATAATTTTATTTAACACTTATTCAAAAATAAGTTTGAAAACATGTATTTGAAAAAAGTACATCTAGTATTTGTTTAAAGCTTACCTTTTATATAAAAAAATTACATCATGTATTGAAAAAAGTAGAAACATTTTAAAAGAAAGAAAAGAAAAGAAGTAAAATCGATAAAAACCGGTGAAAGAAACAAAAAATGAGGAAAATCGGTGAAAGAAACGCAAAAACCGACATAGAAAAAAAAGCAAACAGCCGCGTCCGGCGCCATGCTAGTCTTCTGGTCTTCTCACCAACGCGGAGCTAAGTGCTTCCATTGGGCGTGGGCATAGTCATTGGGGGACAGTGTCGACGGTCAGCACGGAGCATGGTGCTTCCACTTGGACGTGGGTGGGAGCCCGTGTGAGGCACCAGGGCGGCACTTAGGAGACTCCGGGGCAATACATTAGAGATGGAAAATTAGATGGGTTAATCTACACCGTAATAATTTCGGTCCCATCAGAGATTAACGGCTCTAATTTTCTAATTAATGTGGGAATTTTTACAAAGTCTGTAATTAGTATAGGTATAGATAGATAGATAGATAGATAGATAGATAGATGACCTGACCTACAGAATTACTTTTTCTTATGGTGTTGTACCTAGCAAGATACAGAATAATCTTTACAAGATATGCATCTACTATTGTTCAGTACTATGTGGGATCCATGGGAAGCAGCGTAGAATTTCTGTTATGTTAAAGGAACACACACATTCCTTAGATTATACATTCTTTTCAGATTAAGAAAGGAGGTGCCATGGAAGCTAATTGTCATTTACTTGAGGTGCAGGTGGTTTTATGCTTAGAACATATTGATATATATTTAGAGCAAGTAAGTTACATTTTTGTTTCTAAACTATTTAAAGTTTCTGAGCTAAGATTTGTGTGATTGTGTTGTGCGTCTTCCAAGAACGATAATCACACCAATAATGCTCATATATATGAACGCAACTCTTCTGTAAGATTTGGTGGCGCCATCTGCAGCCCGTACAGCAGTGTGTCGGCAGCCCAATATTACCAATACAATGCCGGTTGTTTACTTTCTAATGGTCGTACAACCCTTTTGCCCCACCGTATATAACAGAGCTAGCAGCTGCAGCTTACAGCCATGCTTAGGAAAAACATCTGTAACTATTGTACTACCAAATTTTTTTCCCTGGAAGAATTGGTCATAGATCTATGACCATTTCAGACTAATTGGTCAAAAGTTGTTCTGGGGCTCCAAACCCTAAACAATAACGACCATTTTTATCAGAAAGGTCATAATTTCCTTACACGAAATGGTCATAAAGCAGATAGCACAGGTCTGTTGCCTTATTTCTAGCTGATCATGACCAATATAGATGGCCATAACCTTGTAAATTGTGGTGGGTTGCTATGACTAGGCGCCACCTCATCAGTTTTGCCTATGTGTCATGTCCATGTGGTAGTTTTTGCCCTAGGTTGTGAAGCAACCTATATTTCTGTCAATCCCAAAATTCCCAAAAAAATCTCATCAATTCTTTGGGTCATATCTTCGTCAAATATGTAAAAAAAAACTTCCTTGCGTTGTTAAACAATAATTCAAAAATATTCATTTTCCTATTCTGTTCAGAAAAACACTTTGTGAAGGAAGTACCACTTTGGTATGTCCAAATGGTATCCATTTTTTACCGTGCTTTCCTCTACGCAAATAACCATCCTCCACAAAATGCTATCTCAATCCATTCATTATTTTGAGCCCGGCTTCAACATTCATATTTATGTCCAGTGTGGTACTTTGCAAAGCAAGTACCACCTAGGCTCCTCCTTTTGAGATGAAAATTTGTGAAGACGGTCTTCTTAGTAATTGATCATCTTCAGCCAAAACTCACACCCATTAGCCATGTGCATTTCCCGTACCGCTAATCAAACACTTGGTTGCTTATTCATGTTTGAGCATCGATCGGTCTCCTCGTGAGAATCTTATGTTGTGATTTTCTTCCTAGCACCTACCTGGGGAGTGCCCAACCCACTAGACATGCCTAGGCAACCTAGAACACATGGCAACGCCACAGTCACGCGGTGACCACGCGGCGGGCATGCGAGTTTACGCGCTCTAGAGTTGGAGTTGGGGCCCTCGGCCACCGTCCAATCCTCGACGTATAGCCACCAAACCATGTATTTATGATTAGATAGGTCCTTATTTAACTAGAAATGATTTTTGGAAAAAATAAATAGCAAACTATAAGGCTGCTGCAGTTCAAATTTGACCCGCTTCCACCTGAATCGGAGGGAATTTGTCTTTTTCACCAGAGGTGGATCAAAACTTTTGACACCCAACCATTTTGTCAATTGTGCATTAAATATGACCTAGTATTTTATAAAATTGATTTGGTCCAATTTTGCAACAAATATATGGTAGGTCCTTCATAAAAAAATCTCATTTCAGGCACTCGGAAAATGGGGAATGAATTTTCTGTGCAAAGAAAATGAAAACTTCCTTAGGCAAAATTATTTGCCATTCCAAGATGCACCCTTGTGCATAATATGAGATCATTTTAACAAACTATACCATGAATGTGGCCATAAGATTGATCATTTGGCTTGAAAGCCATGAATCTTCATGTATGCACTAGTAGAAAACGGAGCTTTAATACCGGTTCATAAGGGCCTTTAATACCGGTTCTGCAACCGGCACTAAAGCGTGGAGACTAAAGCCCCCCCCCCTTTAGTACCGGTTCGGCACGAACCGCCACTAAAGGCCCACCACGTGGCATGAGCTCGCGCCGTGGTATGGGGGACCTTTAATACCAGTTGGTGTTACCAACCGGTACTAAAGGTACTCTTTTTTGATTTTTTTTGAAAATTTTGAGAAAAAATTGATTTTTTTTGATTTAGTTTCTCATCGCCCCTCTTAACTACGCAAGTGTGGATCATTCATTCAAAATCATCTAAATTCCCGACCGGTCACCCATCCTCTCACTCCCCCAGCCTGAGCACGCTTAACTTCGGAGATCTATTCCCCCTACTTTCCAAGTCTACACTTGTTGTTTTCACAAATGTAAGCTGTAAATCCTATTAACCCTCAGCAGTTTAGCTTGAGCATTAGGTCACACATTTCACCGTTTGAGTTTGAAACTATTATTCTAAAAAATAGTAATTATTTAGTAGCACTAATATTTCTTAAATAAGTTTGACCATAGTTTGACCAGATTTGACTAAAATTCAAAAAATTGAAATAATTATTTACTAACACAAATATTCTTGAATAAGTATGTAGTAACATTAATATTTTTTGAATAAGTAGTTTGACCAGATTTAACCAAAATTAAAAAAAACTTAAATTTGAGCACATCTTTTTCTCCTTTTAGAATTTGAGGATTCTAAAAAATTGCAAACAGGCCGTAGGCGGTCAAAATTGGATGCGGATTTTCATGCTGAATTTTTTGATATATTATACATTTTTTTCGACATCGTATGCAAAAGTTATAGCCATTTTACATTTTCCATACACTTTTTGCAAAACATATCCAAATTTAAGTTTATTAATTTTCCTAACTAGTAGATGTAGTAATATAACTACATCTCGAAGAATTTTATTTTTTGAATTTTTATCATTTTCTTTTGTATTTTTCAAAACTGAAATGGCGATATACAGGGGGGGGGGTAGGATTGAAAATTGCCCTTTATACTGGTTTGTGCCATGAACCATAGGTCAAACCCCTTTAGTACCGGTTTGTGGCACGAACCGGTACTAAAGGTTAGCCCTTTAGTACCGGTTTGTGCCGCGAACCGGTATTAAAGGTGATCGTGGGGCCCCGGCCTGACGCCAGCCTGCCACCACCCCTTTAGTACCGGTTCGTGGCACGAACCGGTACTAAAGGTTCAAAACGAACTGGCATTAATGCATAGCCGTTCGAACCGGCACTAATGGTACCATTAGTACCGGGCCAAAATCGAACCGGCACTAATGTGTCTCACATTAGGCCCTTTTTCTACTAGTGATGATAGCTCATTTCTGAGAACACTTTTTTAAAATAATTTATGTATTACAAGTTTATTCTTTTTCGTGGAATCTTGGTCACATATAATGACACAATGCGAAGGTTTTCCAAATTTTTGATTTTTTTTGAATTTTTTATGCCCGTTTCAAAATGCGGTCAAAACGGCAGGCTTGACCGTTCCTAGCTAGTGATTGAATCCTGGAAAACTTTTGATGTTTCTCTGATTAAATAGATACTTATGTACCTAGAAATGATTTTTGGAAATAATAAAGGGCAAACTATGAGGCAGCTGCAGTTCAATTTTGACCCGCTTCCAGCTGAATCGGCGGGAATTTGTCTTTTTCACCAGAGGTGGATCAAAACTTTTTACACCCAACCATTTTGTCAATTGTGCATTCAATATGGCCTAGTATTTTTGAAAAATGATTTGGTCCAATTTTGTAATAATTATTGGCTAGGTCCTTCACAAAAAAACCTCATTTGGGGCACTCGAAAAATGGAACATGGCTCTTTTGTGCAATGAAAGTGAAAACTCCCTTAGGCAACATTGTTTGGAATTCCAAGATGCACCCTTGTGCACACTATGAGATCATTTGAACAAACTATGCCATGAATGTGGCCATAAGATTGATCATTTGGCTTGAAAGCCATGAATCTTCATGCATGATAGCTCATTTCTGAGAACACTTCTTAAAAATAATTTCCGTATTACAAGTTTATTATTTTTCCTGAAAACTTGGTCACATATAATGACACAATGCGAAGGTTTTCCATTTTTATTTTTATTTTTTATGCCCGTTTCAAAATGCAGTCAAAACAGCGGGAATGACCGTTCCTAGCTAGTGGTTGAATCTTGTAATTTTTTGCTGTTTCTCTGAGTAAATAGATACCTATGTACCTAGAAATGATTTTTGGAAAAAATAAAGAGCAAACTATGAGGGAGCTGAAGTTCAAATTTGACCCGCTTCCAGCTGAATCGGCGGAAATTTGTCTTTTTCACCAGAGGTGGATCAAAACTTTTTACACCCAACCATTTGGTCAATTGTGCATTAAATATGGCATAGTATTTTAGAAAAATGATTTGGTCCAATTTTGCAACAATTATTTGGGAGGTCCTTCACAAAAAAACCTCCTTTCAGGCACTCAGAAAATGGAAAATGAATTTTTCGTTCAAAGAAAATGAAAACTTCCTTAGGCAACATTGTCTGTCCTTCCAATATGCACCCTTGTGCACAATATGAGATCATTTGAACAAAACTATGCCATGAATGTGGCCATAAGATTGATCATTTGGCTTGAAAGCCATTGATCTCCACACGTGATAGCTCGTTTCTAAGAACACTTTTTTAAAATAATTTTCGTATTACAAGTTTGTTATTTTCCCTGGTAACTTGGCCACACATAATGACACAATGCAAAGGTTTTCTAATTTTTTGAATTTTTTATGCCCGTTTCAAAATGCAGTCAAAACAGCGGGAATGACCGTTCCTAGCTAGTGGTTGAATCATGGAATTTTTTTGGTGTTTCTATGATTGAATAGATACTTTTTTACCTAGCAATGATTTTTGGAAAAAATAAATAGCAAACTATGAGGTAGCCGCAGTTCAAATTTGACCCGCTTCCAACTGAAACGACGGAAATTTGTCTTTTTCACCAGAGGTGGATCAAAACTTTTTACACCCAACAGTTTTGTCAATTGTGCATTAAATATGTCCTAGTATTTTAGTAAATTGATTTGGTCCAAATTTGCAACAATTATTTGGTAGGTTCTTCACAAAAAAAAACTCATTTTGGGCACTCGAAAAATGGAAAATGATTTTTTCGTCCAAAGAAAATAAAAACTTCCTTAGGCAACATTGTGTGCCATTCCAATATGCACCCTTGTGCACAATATGAAATCATTTGAACGAATTTTCGTTCAAATTTTCCCCGCTTCCTACTGAATGGATGGAATTTGTTTTTTATAAGAGGTGGATCAAAAGCCTTTGACATGTAACTATTTGGTTAATTTTACATAAAATGTGGTCTAATATTTTTGAAAAATGGAGTTGTGCTATTTTGGAACAAATATTTGGTAGCTTCTTCACAAAAAAAATCTTTTTATGCACTCGAAAAATGGAAAATCATCTTTTTGTGCAAAGAAAATAAAAGCCGTCGAACTATGTCATCGTTTGCCATTCTAATATGCACACTTATGAAAAAAACGAGATCATTTTGACAAACTATGCCTTTGTTATGTTTAATTATTTTTTTAAGTTTTGGGTCCAAAATTTTGAGATTCAAGTGCGAGATAGCCGGCCAATGAGACGCGAGGAACAGCTTTCACGCGGATCACCAAATTGGACGCAATCTGAGCCATCCATCACACGTCCATCCAACTGTGGAGCTTCTCCCGAGAGTCAAAAACCCTAACCCACCCACCCACCCTTCCCTCGATCCCCTAGATCCCCACCCGCCACCACCCCCACTCACCCACTCCCCCACCCCTCGGTCCCGCAGATCCATCCTCTCCTCTCCCGCTACACCAAACCCGGCAGCGCCGCCGATCTCCACTCCCGCAAACCCATCCCCAGCCCCGTCGATCTCCACTCCGCAAACCCATCCTCAGCCCCACCGGCGACCTCCCTTCCTCCCGAGATGTACAGATGTGGCGAGATGGATCGTCGGATCCCCGCCGCGCGCGGACCTGTGAGTTACAGCTCCTTGCCGATCCCATGGCCTCCGCGGTGGCGCGAGTCCTCCTCCTCGTTCGTGTTGTCGCCTCCTCCCTCGTGGGGTGCACGGACGCCCTTCAGTCGTTGGGCGTCGACGACGAGGCGGGGGCCGGGGCTGCCGCGAAGGGGGAGGACGCCGTGGACCTCAACCCCACTAGCTTGGGCGCCTTCCTCACGGTACGACAAACACACCCGCTTCTCTTCCCCCATTTCTCTCTCTACAATTGATTCGTCGCTCGCTCATGTCGTGGTGTTGGATCTGTGATCTGATTCGCAGGGAGTTCGTGAAGAAGAACTACGGTGACATCAAGACCCGCAACCCCACCCTCCCTGTCCTCATCCGCGAGTGCTCTGGCGTCGAGCCTCAGCTCTGGGCGTGCTACGGTAAGCAGCCCTCGATCCCTTCTTTCCCAGGAACCCGAGATCTTGCTCTTGCCATGGTTCCCAGGAGGGTCTGTTCCGGTCTATTGATCTTCGGAACCCTTGCATCTTTCAAGTGTGAAATGTTTCTGTTAGAACTACCGGATCTTGCTATATTGGGAGATATGGCAAGCGGGGACTTAGGACCGTCCAGTTCCACAGAGATTTCCATTGTTCACCTTGAAATTTTGAGCACGTGATATGGTAGGAATTTTCATCTTTATGTATCGGTGGAAAAGAATTTTGACGTTGCCCAAATGCTGCCCTCACCACTTGTATCACGCAGCATAGTGCATCTATTTAATTTGGTTCTCCATTGCTCTGTCATTCTTTGCTATACGTACACTGCATCAGATTAAGATGATTTAGTATCATAAGTATATTACTCCCTCTTGTTTGTCGTCGTTGAGTTCTTCGCCCACTGGTCAGTCGCTCCCCGGCTTGATTCGCGTTGTTTTTTTATTCCATATGCGGATTGCTTCGATTCGATTTGGTCTGAGGTGTGGATTCGGAACTGACTGGAACATGATGATTTTGTTAGCCCACTGAAGAATTACCCAACACGTCCATACTCTGCCACACTAACATCTAGTCTGAAGAATTACACACTGAAGAATTTCCCACTGAAGAACATGTTGATTTTTTTTAATCATGTGCGAGTTAATTGATACTACAGTAGTCTGTTTAATCCTAGTTCTTTGCAGGACCTTGTTCTGTTAGACTCAGCATAGAAGTATGCTATTCTTGCAGTGTCTATTCTGTCGAAAAATTGAAAACACTTTTCTTAATGCAATCTTTATATTATACCATGCACAGATGACAATCTTTGCAGGATCATTCATTCATGTTTGCTTGCTTGCTTGCGGTTGCATTGACATCGGGACAAAGCACCTTTGTCGATGGAGGAGTGGTGGCGGCAGCAAGAACTCTACCGACATGGTCGGACGGTGACCTTCCTTGTCGGACGGTGACCTTCCTGTCAACCTGAACAGCCACAGCACCACACGCCTCGCCGGTGGCGAGGAGGCACAACAGCACGTCCTCCCCGGCGGCGGCGTAGCCAGCACCCTCTGCTCTGAGGAGGAGGGTGACATTGTGTCGCTCAAGAACTACATGAAACGGATTGTACTTCAGGGAGATCGGCGTCGGCACGCCGCCCCAGAATTTCACCTTCATCTCGGTGCATCCTCCTCCTCGGTGGTGCTGATGCCTTTTTTGTTTTTAGGATTAAGATGGTTTGGATGTCTGTGAGACTGTGACACAGGGGATTGACGTTGTTTTTGGTGCTTTGTTGGTGCAGATTGCGTGTTACCTCCACTCACGCTATAAGGCGGGGGCGTCCAGCACCTGCAAGAAGAATGGTTGGCGTTTGGAAACTGCTCTCACCACCATGCCAATGATTGTGCTTTACAGTAGTTGACATGCTCTATTCCTGTCTATTTTGCTTGCTGTTAAAGATGGTGTGTATTGTACACACCCCTCTGTGATTTATGCACTTCACATGCATTTTCCCCATCACCCACAAACCTTAACATGCTAGTTGTATGTGCTACTGCAATTCTTGCAGTTGATTTCAAATCGTTCTCTGCTTTGTGTGTGCATGTTAGTTAATGATGGATTGGCTGGTCAGATGATGCTACAACAACATATTCCTGAGATTCTCTTTGAGGAATACAAAATCAAGGTTTTAAAGACTGATGGCCAGCCTGTCTAATGTTTGTTTTCTTCTATACACTTGCTCCTTCCAGTAGGCATTGCAAGTGATGTGTACAAGTGTAGTCCTCTAGTCACATTTTTTAACCACTAACATATGATTGTAACATACTTCTAGTTTTAGTCATTTAACATCTTAATTTACCTAGAATGATGAAGTAGTTGCACTCGGAAGATGGCCTGAGCAAATGATGATTCATATGATTATTCTGGCGTTGCTATGTTTGATCTGGTGGTGCCAAGAAAACTAATGCTGAGCTTACTTTTAATACCATTTTATTCTGTGTGATGAGCTTAGTTTTGTACTATAGCCACCTTCTTGTTTACTTTGTTGAATCCCGTCTTGTGTACTAATCATGAGCTATTAGCATTTGGCTTCTCTGTGCTAATTGAACCTGATAAGTATGTATACTTCTTTTTATATACAAATTGCAAATTGCATGTTTATGTGCTAATTAAACTTGATAACTATGTATACTTCTTTGAGATACAAATTCCACATTGCATGTTTATGAGGTTCAATTTCTACAGATCTTGCCAAATGAATGTGTCAACATGTCTCTCCTTAGGGTTGTTTTAAACCGCAAATGATCTACCGTATCAATTTTTTGCTGTTCAAAGATTGAAATCCTGGTTCATTTTCAAAGATCGAAATGTTGTTGACCCTGTTCTTCTAATGTTAAAAATGTCACATTTTGCTTGTTCCAACCATTTTTCTTTATAACTTGCAGATGCTGGCCTTCATTCATGTTTTGTCGTGAGGTCCAGGATGAACAAGTTGGGAGAAGCATTGGAGCTAGTTATACTATGATAGTTGTGTTACCTCATGTGAACCTTTTTTTATCGAAACTTGATGTGAACCATATTTTTCTGTAATAATGTGTTACCAGGATGAACCATCCTTGCTGTGTTACCAGGATGAACAAGTTCGATTGTAATAATGTGCCAAGTTTGGCTCTTTCTGATTGTATTCGTGATGTGTACCATATTTTTCCTGATTAGTCATGCTCTGATTGAAGCATTTTGTTTTCTCTCTGTCCGGATTTAAATATTGTTATTTATTTACTGGAAAATTTAGATCTGAAAATATAACAGTGACAACTGGGACCCACTTGTTAGAACCTGACAACTGGGTCCCACCTCACTAGTGGGCTCATCTTTTGGAAAAAATAAAATAAAAAAAGGCCATGGCCTAGAAAATGAAAAGGCCGAATTCTTGGGCCAGGCCCATGTAGCTAATAAAAGCATAGGAAAAAAATATAGAAAGACCGAATTGTTGGGCTAGGCCCATGTAAAATGCTGAATTGGACCGGGCTGATTCTTGTGCCACACCAGATTGCCACGTCGGATGCCTACGTGGCTTGGGGAGGCTGCTAGTGACCAAAACGCCACAGTAGACATATTTTGGTCATAAACGTCTATGACCATTCCAGAAGAAAGGTCTCTATAGTCAGTTAACGACGGTAGATTTTAACCTTATGTTTTTGGTCACAAAAAGGTCACAAATTGAAAACAGTGACCATTCAGTGATCAATAGTGGTGGTCACAAGTTGACATATTTCTTGTAGTGCTTATTGTAGGCCTTGCAAATAACTGCTAAGAGGATCGTGAAAGGTCTATCCAAAGGAGTAAAATCTCTACTACCAACCATTCCACATAGTACATAGGATCCTATATTTCTTTACGGAGGGAGGAGTATATCCAATGACTCATATGCCACAATATTAACGAAGATACTCATGGTTAAGAAAATCTTACACTTACCCTTATAGGGTCAAATATCCATGGGTGCCCAAACTCATAGTGAATTTGACATTTTTCCGTGTTGCCAAGGGTGAATTCATTCGTATTTTACTTCATGAAGAATTCTAACAACATTTTTCCATTAGACAAATGGACCGGACAATAAAGCTATTGTGAACTAGATTGTTAACATCCATATATATGTCTAACATCACATGAAAACTATCAGCTAGCTCGTGGAGTAAAGTTTATTTCTATCCAGCGATCCAATATGACGTGTAGATGTACATATGTATATCTTGGTACTTACATGAATGCTATAAATAATAATCATTATTCTTAGAAAGTAGCTTAATAATAGTAGTTGTGGTTATACACATATGCATTATTTCCTACCTAAAATGTGAACCTATAGAGAAACATATTTTATTTTCAATTTCTGTGAATTTTGAGAAAACTAAAGATGACATCCTCACACAATGTGTTATCCCGATCAAAATAATAAAATTCTACCCCGCACATCGGGCGGGCCACTCTGCTACTTTGATTAAAGAAACTTTAACTTCATTGATGAATTAAGTATCTTCTCCCGCCCATATGATTGATCATTCCTCAGATCTATCTAACTAGCTACCATTGAATTGTAAGTAATCATGGTCTACGGTAAAGGTACATTATCTCTAAGTAAGGTGGACTATATTAACTATACGACTCACCGGTGGAACTGGTAGCAATAGCCTCTGATAGTCATGCGTCCACTTCTCACTTTTGCACGAACCAGTGAATATATTTTATGTAGATGAAAATGAAATAACCAAAAACAACCCAATAATGTTTGAGGAAAACAAAGAAGGCGATTACAAACTCATAGAACTCCTCACAAAGCTAGAGAAAGTAATTCGACGGACAGGCCAGAAAATAACATAGCAACACCATCAAACATAAAAGGTAGATGCATGCAGTTTTGAGTATAAAAAACAACAAGTTGGTGCATTAGATCTTCTCTTCTCATTTGTATGATACCCGCAGATCACTCGATGGATTAGTCTGATGGGTCGCCATACTCATAGTAAGTGTAGCCCTCCTCACCGTCAGGCGGCAGCATCTGTAGTTCCGAGTTCTCTATAGTAGTGCAGTAATTCACCAACAGCTCAGCCATTTTAGAGAAAGGATTTGTTGCAGATTCAAATACATACTTGGGCTCCTCTTCCCATCCACTGCCAGCGAGACTCCCTTGATCATAAGCTCTAACCACGGAGCGATCCGCGTAGTAGTTTGTGCCAGATTCGATGGAGTGGAACTTGTTGGACTTCGTGGTGTCGATGGAGAGGCACCTGCGCGAGCTGACAAACAGCGCGCGGCTACCGATGCTTCTGACCGGCACGAGCACCTTGTTCACGGTGTCCACCTTGTAGACCACCGGCATGCCATTACAAACACGCCCATCCATCACCAGAAGAAGCTCCCCCTCAGATTCAACGAGATAGAAGTTATTGCTCCCGTGGGCTAGCTCAAAAATTGGGCCGACAATGGTGGTTAACATGGAGATTGTACCCGTGGAGCGTTTCCATTGGTTACCTTCCTTGTACACGTCAGTGATTGTTGATATGATGGATCCATACTTATTTGTGATGTACATGGTGCCCGCAAAGGATGTCAAGTTCTTGTGACCATCACCAAAGCCCCAATCCCCAGTCCTGAACTCCCCTTCTCCAAAACCAAAAGTGGGGTGCCATTCCTCGCTTGTCTGATCAGCCCAGCTCAAACAATCGTTTAGCAGGTCTGAGATGAACACCATCATTGGAGACGTTGTCACGACAACAGAGCTCACCTGTTCCATGGGTATATGCACCTTGAAGCATGCCATGGCGCCCGTGAAAGGGTTGAGCATTGGTATGGCTGCGCTCTCTGCCCTAGCACGAAGAGTCCGCCTTTCGTGACGCCGACAAAAAACTACCTCCGGCTGCGGACCTCCGTGGGGATTTTCTTGCGTAGGCGGCGGCCTGTGCTAAAGTTGAAGAAGGTCACCCGGTCATTGTCGTGGATGGAGTGCTCCAGCCTGATCCACTTGCTGGGCATGAATTTGGGATCTGTGACATCCGCGGTGGAGTCTGTGGCTCGGCGCCAGTTGCCGCAAATAGCCCGGAAGGCGACATAGTGGTCGATATCGTCCGTTGCGAGGAAGGATTCACTGATCTTCCTCGTGATATCATATGGGAGGTTTTTCCAGAACACCAGGTCCGCCATGACTAGTTTCAGGTGGGTGGTGGATGGACGAGGTATTTCTTTTTGTGGGAGGCAGAGCTGCGGGCTACAATTCTATGCTTTTTGTGTGCTTGCGTCTGGATGGATTGGATGGTGGCTATATATATACATATTCTTGGCGCGTCTTGCAGAAGTTTCAAACGTTGTGTGAATACGTACAAGGTTTGATGCGTTCGCTGGGTGACATTTTTGGAAGAACTTGAAACCAAAACGAATGTTGAGAACAGCTAGCTGTTAGCACCCATCGTCAAGGCATGCCCGGCGCTATTACTTTCCAAAAACGAAAAAAAATAGTGTTCGCTTGCATACTGCATACACGTACTGCACTATTACTTTCCAAAAAAGAAATCGCCTAGTGTTCACATGCATACTGCGTACGTATATCATTCCATATATACTATACAGCAAATGGAACTGCATTCCTATTCCATTGTATTTGACTAAACTTCAGAAAAAAATAATTCAAGTTTGCAAAGTTGTCTAAACCATGTGCGCATGTGACAAAAGAAAGTGTTTGTCAAGTTTGTTTTTGAATACAGTACAGACGGAAACGTTCATACATACGTGCATACGCTCATCCGTATGAACGCACATACGGACACCCTACCCTTATGAGCACTTTCGAGAGACTGAGCCGGCATATCATCTTTACATTTACGAAGTCACGGTAGGCGCACCTTGTCGTCGACAGGAACATCTACTCCCACTGAAAGCGCATCGTTGGAAGTTCTGAAATAATTCCAGAAATAATGCGAGCACCAAGACATGAACCCTGAAGGGCTGGGGATACCCTGTCCCTCTATCAGTCCAACCACAGGTTTGACCGCAAAGTGGATGTCAAGTTAATGGTACCAAAACATGTTCTCTGTTCTTTTTTGTTCACTAGTAGAAAAGAGGGCTTTGGTCTACCCCGGGTTAGCCCATTAGTCCTGGTTCAGTCTAGAACCGGGACTAATGGGGGTATTAGTCCCGGTTCGTGCGTCCAGGGGTCACATGGGCCATTTGTCCCGGTTCGTCTGGACCTTTTAGTCCTGGTTGGTGCCACGAACCGGGACTAAAGGTCTGACCTTTAGTCCCTGTTCGTGCCACCAACCGGTACTAATGAGGTTTTTGGCATTAGTAACGGTTCATGGCACGAACCGGTACTAAAGGTCCCATTTTCAAACTC
>NC_041385.1:827089700-827106763 GCF_002162155.2 Triticum dicoccoides
AGTTTTTAAAAAAATAAAAGAAAATGATGAAAATGTCAAAAAAATAAAAGAAAATAAGTTTGCCATGTGATATGTGGTCTAGTTGTTGGGAAAATTTGCAAATATGAATTTTGACTTTATTTGCAAAATCTCTCGAGAATTTGTAAAAATGGACATAACTTTTGCATACTAACTCGGATGAAAAAGTTTTTTATATGAAAAATCATCTACTCGAAAAGTTACACATTCTCAAAATCCTCAAAAACCTAACAGAAAAAAAGTTACGGGCCTTTTTAGATCTAGAGTGGAAAAAATCGAAAAAATTTCAAACTGCGGTCAAACAATGGTCAAACTAATTATTCTACTATATTAGTTTTACTAAATAATTATTTCAGTTATTTTGAATTTTGGTCAAATCTGGTCAAACTGTGGTCAAACAATGGTCAAACAATGGTCAAACTAATTATTCAACAAATATTAGTGTTACCAAATAATCATTATTTTTTAAAACAATAGTTTCAAACTCAAAGAGTGAAATGTGTCACTTCATGCTCAAGCGAAATTCCTGAAGGTTAATAGGATTGACATCTTACTATTGTCAGGAAAACAACAAGTGCAGACTTGGAAACGAGGGAGAATAGAACCCGGAAGTTAAGCGTGCTCAGGCTGGGGGAGTGGGAGGATGGGTGACCGTTCGGGAAGTTAAATGATTTGGAATGATGAGGGGTGATTAGAGGTTAGAGAATAAATTGAGCAGTGATGAGGGGTGGTGATTAGAGATTAGAAGTTAAAATAATTCAGAAACTTGAAAAAAAAAATTCAAAAAAAAAATTCAAAAAAGAAAATCGTAAAATTTCCTTGTTACCAACCGGGACTAAAGGTGGAGCTTCACGTGGCCGCGTCCTTTAGTCCCGGTTCATTTAAGAACCGGGACTAAAAGGGAGAGGCATTAGTAACGAATCTTTAGTCCCGGTTAAAAAACTGGGACTAAAGGGCCTTACCAACCGGGACAAAATCCCCTTTATCTAGTAGTGGTTAAGAGAAATGGCAGGACCTTAATATTCTACAGATTGATAGATGTATCTCTAACATCTGATCGGTGACTATCAACAGGACCAAAACGTTTTCCTCATAATTGCGCTCCAATGGATAATGGAGGCGCAATGGATAATGGCCCGTTCCTGCAGGAGGACTCCTCCTCCATTTTCAGATGTCTATTTTAGTTTATTTAGAGGTTGTGTACTGCCTAGGAATATGAGATGACGGTGGTTTTCTAAAGATGAAATAAGGTTCTCTCCGCCTAGTCTCCGTCCCGATGGTGCCTCTATCGTTGACGGAGGGTGCATGGACGTGCGTCTCTAGTGAATCTCGCACCATTTAATTGGCATTTGTCTTTGGTTTATTTGCTTGGATCTGGTCATCCTTCATCAGCATTCGTGTGTCTATAGATTAGGTCCTTCCAATCTACGCTTCTCTTCATTATTGACGATTGTCTTTCTACTATGTTGGTCCATTGGGGCCTTAGCGCAACAAATTCCTATCTGGCTACTACAACAGGATTTGCTCGTCTCCGTTGAGGAAGGGGTGATGAAGGCGGCGTGCCTTTGGTTCCTTTTAGTGCTTATTGTCCTGGCTTTGTGGTCTATAGACTTGGATGTAATTTCAATTACTTCTGATGTTCTTTATACTACTATAATGTTTGATGAATAGATCCGAAACTTTTCCCAGAATTTTTTTCTGATAGGTGAAATTGAGTCCATAATGAGGGTTCTAGGGGAGCGCCCAGGGGAAGGGGGGGAACAATATTACTTGTGTAATGTGTGTTGTATTAAATGGGCCGGCCCAAGAAAAGTAGATGCGTGTGACGTTCGCATCATTTTGATTGTTGGTTGTTTCAGTTTTCCCTTTTCTACTCTCATGTATATTCTGAAATATTCTAGATATAAAATTTTATATTTAAAATGTTTATGCAGTGTCAAAGAAGCGTTAATGCAACGTTTCAATATATTTGATGGCATCAAAAATTGTGCATGCATTTTACATAAAATGTTTGTGAATTTTTTCTAAATGTTTGAGAATTCTAAAACACTAGTCACGTGATTAAGAAAAATTGTATCATTAAAATGATGATCGTGAGACTTTAAATATAAATATTTTTAAATGTTTATACAATGTAAAACAATATTCGTCTAGTTCAAAAAAATGTTGTGACATTAAATACATGTTTAGCCTGTAATTTTTTTAACACTTATTCAAAATAAGTTCGAAAACATGTATTTGAAAAAAAGTACATCTAGTATTTGTTTAAAGCTTACCTTTTATATAAAAAAATTACATCATGTATTGAAAAAAGTAGAAACATTTTAAAAGAAAGAAAAGAAAAGAAGTAAAATCGATAAAAACCGGTGAAAGAAACATAAAAAATGAGGGAAATCGGTGAAAGAAACGCAAAAAACCGACATAGAAAAAAAAAGCAAACAGCCGCGTCCGGCGCCATGCTAGTCTTCTGGTCTTCTCACCAGCACGGAGCTAAGTGCTTCAATTGGGCATGGGCATAGTCATTGGGGGACGGTGTCGACCGTCAGCGTGGAGCATGGTGCTGGGTGGGAGCCCGTGTGAGGCCCCAGGGCTGCACTTAGGAGACTCCGGGGCATATACAACCCCACTCATTATTACATGAGAGTGTCACGAGCGGAGACCTTCACAGACCGGAGCCTTGATTCATGTTGCCCGACGAGGACCCCGCCCTGCGCCACCCCCGACCACCATTGGGGCGTCCGGAAACCAGGACAAGACCAAGCGGCAAGGAGGACGCTGGCGGCGCCCTCGGCAACCGTAGGCCCTCCGCCGGGGGGAAAGGCTCACCGGCGCCTTCCCAGGCGGGGGACCTACCTCCGAGCAGCGCCTTGCTCCGCGCAGCGCGGGGGAGGCCCTGGCCCCGGGCTCCCCCCACACCGCTCCCAAGGCCCTTCATCCTCCTGAGGCTGGGCCGCCACCCTGGGGGCCCTCGCGGTGTTGCGGCTTGGTTCACCTTCGAACCATGGTTAGTGCAACCGTGCTCCTGAGGTATTGGTTGTACCCAGTGGTTGTTGTCGTCGAAGGCGTTGGTGGGGCCTGCAGTGGCTCACAGTGAGCCTCGGCCTCGTGTACTTCCAATGCTGAGCCTGGCGTGGGGGATCGGTTGGGGCCCTCTCTTGATGTGTACCTTAGGTCCATTGCGATGGGCACGTAGGCTTCCAGGCTGGCCGCGCCTGAGTCGCTGCCCGGTTAACTTGCGCTGCTGCCTCCGGTGCCCAACATCATGTCCTGATGGCTGAGGGCTGGTGCCCAGGCGCAACCTCAGGGGAGACCGCTCGGGTTCGCCCTGCCCCGAGTAGGCATGGTTGAAGTAGAGCGTGCTGTGCTGTGGGGTAGGCTGGCGCCGAGAGGCTCTTCCGGGGCCCAGGAGGGGGTGCGCGGGCGTAGCAAGGGTGAGCGCACGCCGCCGCCACAACTTGCGATGTCGGCAAGGCGCAGAACAATGCCACACCCTTGCATGCGGCATCCAGCAACTCGGCAACCCATTCCAGCAGGGTATCAGGGCCGCTCTCCGCCAGCCTGCACCTCAGCAGCTCTTGAGCCATGATGACCGCCGCTTGCATGTTCGCCTCATCCCGGTGAGTGTGTGGTGTTGTCGCTGTGGCATAGCTCAAAGACTGTGCGGCGGCGCGATTGCAGCGCGACGCGAGAGGGGGGGACGGCGGTCTGCACCTCCCGTGACCGACGACACCGGGTGGAGTGCGAGCCATGAGCAGCGCAGAGTGGAGATCTTCCTCATCGGCAGGCGCTGTGGGAGTGGACTGGAGAACCTAGTGCTCAACACGGGCTCTCGGGGCGTCGGTCATGGTGGCGGCAGATCGATCGACGGAAGAGATGCTCCAATGCACCCTGACCTGGCACGCCAAATGTCAGATTTTGGGTTCCGTAAACCCTTGAGAGGTTCGAACTCTGGGGTGCATGCGGATATCTCAACCTACCCAGCCTGCCAACTCGTGAACCTCACAGCCTATCACGTCGAGCTTGAAGGGAAAGAGAAACACAGCAGTTTACCCACGTTCGGGCCACGTTGCGGTGTAAAACCCTACTCCTGCTTTCTGGTGGATTGGCATCGAGGGGCTGAGGAAGAACTACTACAGTGGTGAACAACCTCAAGACGCGTGTTCTTTGAGCTCGGGTGAGCTGGTGAGGTAGTAAGGGTGGAATGGACTCGATGGATCCCGATCCTCCTCTATGGTGGTGGCTAGGTCCTATTTATAGTGGCCTTGGTCCTCTTCCCAAATGTATGCGGGAAGGGATCCCACAACAGCCAAATTTGAAGGGAGACAACAAGTACGTCTTATCCTGACTAAAGTGGTCATCGCCTGCAAAAGCCTCTGGTTGTGACGTTGCGGTGGTCTCGGCGATGACCTCCGTCCTGACGGTCTTGGTCTTGTTCCACCAGAATGGAAACCTTTGGTTAATTCCTCGGGACTCTACGCCTGCTGCATGCCTCTGTTGCACCGAAGGGGAAACGGGTACACTTCATGCCCTGGCGTCCGCCTGGAGCCCACCTGGCCTTGGTCGTCATGGCTCACGTTAGCTGAGACTCGCCAGGTGCACCTTGCCTAGAAATCTCCGCTCCTCGGGAGCCAGCCTGAGGAGGACATCCCCTTGGAGGTCTTGGCGCTGTCCGCCTTGCGAGGCTTGACCCCTCACGAGGGTCTTGAGTTGTTGATGCTGAAGCAGGGCCGTACTAGGCCGCTGTTGGAGCCACGCCGTGGGCCGCAGACAGGCAAGTCTAGGTACCCTCGTATCCAGAACGCCGACAGGCACCTCTCCAAGTTTGCAACAAGCCAAGGGTAGTTCCCATACCCGTGTACTCAAGTTTCCTTCCTTAGTGATGATGGGGATGAAGTCGTAGGCTTGTTATCGGCCTTCCAAGATTCTAACGAATTCATCTTCTTGATGATCTCAAAGAGCACGAGATTCTGTTCTTCTAGGGAAGTAATTTAGACAAAGCAAAGATCACTCTTTTAATCCAATTCACCACAATCAAAGATTATGAAAAATTCCCAGTAAAAACTATTCTATCCACTTCACACATTGCTTTGGACACTACTGACAACAGAACATTTGAGCCAAAGAACAAAGGATGCAACAAAACCTATATAAAACTGGAATACGACATGTGAAGGAACAAGTCACTACTAGGGAAAACCCTAGTAGTAGCCTGGGTGTTGAGGCTATCAGCAGCGCGGGCAGCCACCCGACTACTACGACGCTATAGCTAACTATTAGTAGTAGCGTGGTCTGCACCCGCGCTACTACTGTTGAGTATATCAGCAGCGCTTTTTGCGAATGCGCTACTATTAGTTAGTTGTAGCGCTTTCCTAGCCCCTCACTACTGTTATATCTTTCATCATTTCCCCCCGCTTCCTACCCCGTTTCATTTCGGTTTCTATAAAATGCAATTTCCAGATACTAGATACTACCATATACTAGTACTCCCTCTGTTCCAAATTACTCTGTCGTGATTTTAGTTCAAACCATGACGAGTAATTTCGAATGAAGGGAGTACTAGATAACAATTTCATGTATAATCAACATGCATACTCAAGCAGTATAAGGTCATATCGACGACGATCATCATATGTAGTTCTAGATGATATCGACGACGATCATCATATGTAGTTCTAGATGATATCGGCGACAATCATCATGTGTAGTTCTAGATGATATAGCCACACACACATATGTAGTTCTAGATGATATCGAAGACGATCATCATCCTCAAGCCTGGGCGGTTGGTGTTCCTGATAATAATTAGGATGGCCTGTCCAACATGAAGATTCTTGCCATCGAGGAATTTCTTCCACCCAACCGAGTTTAAGTGTGTGCGACCGTCCATGTCCACGCGGTAAGTATAGGTTGTGACGGAGCCACTTGCGGTAAGGCATAGTCCAGCTGAGCCTTCTTCATCAGGCTCGATACCATAACTCACAGATAGGCTCTTTGCCAATTTCTGAATAAGAAAAACATATCAATTAATAAATAGCCTCGCACATACTCTTGCAAATAAGTATATATGGATTATCTACACTATTAATAGTTCCTTAGATTCTACACTAATAAGCATGTGGTCGAACTCTACACTAAAGCATATCATCGACTAGATTCCACGCAACATACCATAAAATTGGACTCTACACTAAGCATATTATCGGATAATTTGCTTTTGTAAGTATAACATACCATACCATGTCGATCGACCATGGTACTTGTCAGGCAGGTCACGAATGGCACTCCGACAAAGTCAGCACGTGGTGGAATCCCATAGGTTGCACACCTCCTCCTCGCTCAGCCTCATACTTTGAGCTACGATGGCTTAATGAAGTGGGTGCTCATCATCTTCATCAAGTGGGCACTCGTTATCTTCATCATCTTCGTCATCTTCATCATCTTCCACCAGGTTGATATAAATGACAGCCAGCTTGGGTCTTTGTGCTCTGAAGGAGAAGCTGATCAACTCACCACCAGTAAGACGCATGCGGGCGAGGAAACGGGCACATCCATCTCCTCCAATCTGCGAAATATTTCGTCCTTTCTCGACCTTCATAGTGTATGCCCCCCCAGGAGCCTCAAATGTCACAGTGTCTCCTGTCAGCTTGTTGAATTTCAACCTCACATTGCGTGGGACGATCTGTGTAAAAAAACAAAATGACACAATGCAGTAATGCCAACACTAAAAATAAAATAGTTGTTACATTTCATATAATTTCTTACCGCCGCATGACAAAAACTCGACTGGAAGTAGATGCCGAACAGCTTGCCAGTTGCAAGGCTGCTGGCGCACCTTGACTTGCACAATCGACACGGTGGTGGTGGTGTTGGCGCCATTTTCCTAAAGCAATATGCAGAGTGCCAAATCTTCAGAGCTATCTTCAGAGCTATTAACTAGCATACTAAATAA
Organism: Triticum dicoccoides; assembly: GCF_002162155.2. Lineage (NCBI taxonomy): Eukaryota > Viridiplantae > Streptophyta > Magnoliopsida > Poales > Poaceae > Triticum > Triticum dicoccoides. The sequence continues at coordinate 827,096,668 of NC_041385.1, forward strand.
ACTAAATCATAATGTTCTATAAATTAGTTAAATCAACTAGCCTATTAAATCAACTTGCCTACTAAATCAACTAAATCAAAATGTTCTATAAATCAACTAAATCAACTAGCCTACTACATCAACTTGCCTACTAAATCAACAAAATCAAAATGTTATAAATCAACTAAATCAACTAGCCTACTAGATCAACCTGCCTACTAAATCAACAAAATCAAAATATTCTAAATCAACTAAATCAACTAGCCTACTAGATCAACCTGCCTACTAAATCAACAAAATTAAAATGTTCTAAATCAACTAGCCTACTAAATCAACCAAATCATATGAACTAAATCAAAATGTTGCATATGAACTAGCCTACTAAATCAAAATGTAGTAGGGAGGAGGGGTTGTGGATGGAGGAGGGAGGAGGGAGGAGGGAGAAGGAGGGGCGACTGGAGGAGGAAGGAGAGAGTAGGACAGAGGAGGAAGGGCGGAGCGAGGAGGGGCCGGCCGGCACGGCGAGTCGAGGGACGACGGAGGAGGAGGGCGGTACCGAGTCCAGCGAGGAGGAGGAGGTGACGGAGACACAGAGGGAGGAGTGGTAGGCGACGACGGCCGGCGGGGGAGGACGGGCGTGGGGGGTTGAGGGGGAGGTCGAGTGAGTGTGAGTGTGAGTGTGTGGATAGGATAGAGGAGTGCTAGGCTGGTGGGAGGTAGCTAGTTTTAGCAGTAGCGCGGTATAGGTAAACGCGCTACTGCCAAACTACCTAGCAGTAGCGCCCTTCTAATTAACGCGCTGCTGCTATAACTAGCTTCGCGGAGGGGTCGTGGGAATAGTAGCAGTAGCGTGGCTTACTGGGGGTGCGCTACTGCTTCTTTTATTTCAGCAGTGCGTTGTGGTGGAACGCGCTACTGATAAATTGCAGCAGCGCCTTGTTTTAGAACTCGCTGCTGGTAAGATCCTGTATACATGCTTTTCCCTAGTAGTGAGTGGATGATAGTAACTCCAGGTGGATAACAAGGCGTCATCCAGCAGTCTAAAATGCATGCCAAATGAACTAGTTCTGCACATCATCTCAATGTCCACAAAATGCATGGATTACCATTTATTTTTTTAACTTGTTAATAGATTGCTATGTTAAGGAAAGAGACCATCCCCGATCGACAACATGGGCCACTACCAAATACATGCAATTGTGCTGACTGGAACACCAGAACCACATATCCAAACACTTATCATCAGCTTGATGGCTGGAACCACAATCGACAACGACTCAATTGCCGGACCATCTCATAGAGAGAGAGAGAGAGAGAGAGAGAGAGAGAGAGAGAGAGAGAGAGAGAGAGAGAGAGGCTTCTGACCCTGCAAGAAATCGTTTCAGCTTCACCTGGTGTTCAAAATGACAAACAGATTTTGAATTTGTGAACCGTGACACTATAATTGGAATAGCTCTTCAAGTATATTCTAACAATACAGACAACAGAAATGAAAATCTTTGCTAAAATGCAACTTGATGTTTCCTGAAATTCATAATCATAAGATGTTGTCTCAAAAACTTTTCCGATTAGTGAACCTTCACATATTTACTAGTCAAGGGTTTACTGTGTAAGCATCACATATTTAGGAGATTACAATTCATCTAAGCATTATACTCCCTCCGTTCCAGAATAAATGTTGCGACTTAGTATCATTTTAGTACTAAGTTGTATTAAGTCAGCAACACTTATTTTGAGATGGAGGGGTACAAGTTAAGAGCATACTACAAGGTTCAAGCACCAAGTAGAGCTCATATAAAAGAGTACCTCTATCTAAACATTTAAGCCATGCAATACAACCCCGACCATAAATATGTATATTAGAAGAAGAATGTAACATACAACATCTCTACAGACCACCCTAAAGCAGCAAATACAGACAGGTACAAACCAAACAGTCTTGTTTTAACATTTAGTACTTTTATGTCTTGACAGAAAAATAGTCCCACTATCACTAGACACATGGATGTACAAATGGAATGTTGAAACCATGCAGGGCATCCTAAAACATGATCAGCATCATAAACGCAAGGCATCATACGATCAGAATAGTCCCATGTCCATTCGGAAGGAAAATTTGATATGTTAAATAACAAGCACCTTCCTATTCTTGATTAGCTATGAACCATTCAGTGAGCATTGTTTTATGTACGTTGAATATTGAATCACCCTGTCGAATCAGAATTCCTCATGCAAGATAACTTTGTTGATGCCAGGAAGATGGACCACCAACCTTTCAACAGAGAGCTATTGGCCATGTATATCAAACACAAACAAATACAAGAAAGGAATAGAAACAACACCAACTATCCTATCATCGGGAGTTGACTTCAAATATAAATTTACACTGGTAAACAATTAAACATTGCAGCGTGGGACATTTAAAATATTAGCAATCAATTGTCCATTTTGTGAATACAACGACACATAGAAAGCAGACCTATGCATTGCGCATATTGTATTTTCTAATAACAATAAATAAACTATATCATCACGGTGTGTAAACTGGAACCTAGCATCATGACATAAATTTTTTCTGCATGTTCAATAGGGAATTACAAAAATAAAAAACTGAATAATTCCAATTACAGACCAGCATACTGCCCAACATAATTAATTTTTATGAAAAATATATACACTACTTCCCTGTAGTGCAAATGATGTTACAACATGTCGATACATTTGCAGATCGGCTGACATTCGGTGATCACTTCATTCTCACCTCTTATTCTTCGAGCCAATTCCAAAAATATATCAAACCTTGCACTGCTTTAGGTTTCAGCTTTTGCTGAAAAATCTTTTCTTGCAATGATATTGACCTGCCAAATAGAAAGCCCAAAAAGGTTGGGTTGAAGTTACTCATTAGCAGCTATTTGATTTATCAACAAAATAAAGTACGACCGTTTCTAAGTTGTTACACGTGGGTTGTCAAACTAAATAATAAATACTCTGAACCTGATTTCCTTCAGCTCCTTATCAAGCTACTGCTCTGATTCTTTTATCGCTAATTAATTTGTGGCTGCACAGGGAATATGAAACTCATGTGAGACAGTTGCATAGGTGTAAAGATAATGTCCTGTATTTTTTTTGCTAGCATATTTATAATACCTGGATATATGATGTGTATTACAAACACGTCAGTTAGCTATTACATTGATTTATGATGCAACTAACAGATAAAGTTTCTGAATATAACAGTTTCCCCCGTCCTCACCAGGTACATCATGCCGTCCTCCACCAGGAACAGCTGCTATAGCGGAGCATCAACGACACCACCCAGAGCAGGGGCGCCCAGGTCGATGGTCGTCATCAGTAATGTCGCGGTTGCCTCCTGCTTCAGCCTTGCCACCAGCATCCCGAGCCGCCGCGCGCCGGCGTATAGCGCAGAGCTCAGGTGGTGTTGAAGTGGAGCTCATGCACGAGCTCGGGCGTAAGGGTAAAGGGGGAGGAGGGAAGAGAGGAAAAAAGATGGAGAGGCTGCCGGTGCGGTGTGGCTGGTCCTGTGCACATCCATTTGCGTGCGGGAGGCAGATGAGGCGTGCTCGGGCCTCTCGTGATGGCGGCCACACGTGAGGGCTGGGGGAGGCTGCGCATGGGAAGTGGAATAGGAAGATGGGAGGTTGTGTTGTTGTTGGAGGAGGAGGAGGAGGAGGGGAATAACGACTAATCGCCGGGAAGCCGCGCCTGATCTTCCGGCATGCAAGTGTAGCGGAGTGGCTCCTTTGCCCTATCTGCAATGAAGGGGGGAAAATTGAGAGGAAAGTGAAGGACGTGTGAAGGTAGGAGGAGGAAGGGAGAGGATGTGGGCGACCGACAATCGGGAGTTTTCTAGAGAATGCGGGATAGGTCGGGAGTGGAAGAAAATATCTACCGACCATATCGGTCCAGAGAAAAAACCGCTACAAAACCAGGAGAAAACTATGTCGAATCCCAGGGACACATGTCGTTTGACCTGAGCAATGGCGCCCAGCGCGGGGAACACACGGTAGCCCTCTGTTTAGCAAATTTAATTCTTGTATTTATGTATCTATGTTCACCTATATCTCATAGTCTGCCATCCAAATTAACTAAGGTTGATACATCTCGACTCTATATTTCCAGATCACATCCCTCGTCGTTTTTTATCAATTGATAGTGTAATTGATGGATTGCAATCTATCTATTTATATATAAAAAGTGATTGATGGGTTAATTAGAGGGAAGAAAATTAAGCTAGAAAATTCTACGCTAATTAGAAAATACTGGCCCTCGATCTGGTGGGTCTTCTAAAATTATAATTATATAACTGTTAAAGTGCACGTGGGCTAGAAAGGCATCGACGGCTCCGAACCGTTTTCCTAGGGTTCGAGTAGCAAGGCGGCGCGTTGGCGATTTTCGGATCTCCACGGTGCCAATCTAGGGTTTATCCCCCGGCGGCGAAACCCTCGACGGCTCTCAGGCAATAGCGCTCGGGGTGAGAAAGGGGGGATCCTTGTATCCTTACCCACCCTTGGTGCACGGCAGGGGGCGTGAGGAAGGAAGCACGGCGACTCGGGCGGCCATGGCGAGTTCGAGCAACCAGCAACCAGATGGGATCAGGCGGGAGGAGGGAGTAGAGCAGCTATTCCAGAAGATGGGTTTAACGGACAAAGAGAAGGCAACGTTGGTGGTAGATGATGAGGAAGGCACAACGGAGGACCTGAGATGGTCGCTTATTGGTAAGGTCTTGTACCGTAGGGTTTTGCATATTAGCACGATCACAGATGCTCTCCGTCCAGCATGGGGGAACCCGAGGGATCTGAAGTTCCGATCTAGAGGAGAGAATGTGTTCGTGGCCAGTTTTGAAGGGAAGAGAGATCGTGATCGGGTCCTGGAAGGAGGGCCGTGGGCTGTGGGCAAACATTGCGTGGTGGTAGAGATCTTTAACATCACCTCACGCCCCTCAGAGCTCAGTTTCGACAAGATAAGGATTTGGGCAAGGGTGGTGAACCTGCCGTTCAACCTGCTGTGCCCTCCATGGCCGGCACGGATTGCGGCAATGGTGGGTCAAGTCAGCCAGCTTGATGCAGACGCTAAAGGCTATGCGGCTGGTGACTGTGTGAGAGCCAGGATCTGGCTCAATGTGCATGAACCTGTGATGAGATGGGTACAGTTAGAATCGGCAAAAAAAGGGACTACAGAATTCTTTGACATACAATATGAGAATCTGCCGTACTTCTGCTTCTCGTGTGGGATCCTCGGCCATGCGGAAGTTATGTGTCCAACACCTGCTGGGAGAGATGAGTTTGGAAGACCACCGTATCGTGAATCTTTAAGATACCTGGGGTACCGGGCTAAGGGCTGGGGTGACCCTGCTGCTAGCTTTGAAGGTCACCAAACTGGCCTGAAGGACAAGGGAATACCAGGAGTGGAACAGGATGATGTTGAGAAGGGAGATGAGGCTACTTCGCCGGCAAAAAGTGCAAACGGCAGAGTGCAGAATGCAGTGTATCAGTTTAATGCTAGAGGCAGAGGTGGTGTAGCCCGAGTTGGAGGGCGTACTTCTGGGAGGGACGGCAACAGAGGTAGGGGAGTGTACCGAAGAGTTGATATGAATCACACGGACACAAATATCACAGGTGCACTCATGCTTCTGGACCAAGACACCTTGAATAAGAAAATAGCTAGTGAGGAACAAAAGGCAGAATCGGATAATGATAGCAGGGATTCTAAGAAGAAAAAGGCAGTGATTGAGGAGGCAAATTCAGAAGCGGAGGCTGCTGGACAGCCCCGCAAGACACAATGAATGTAATAACCTGGAACTGTCGCGGGCTTGGGAACCCGGAGACAGTTCGGGAGCTTCACAATCTGGTGAGGCTAGAAGCGCCCGCCCTTGTTTTTGTGTGTGAGACAAAGATCAAGGGTAATCGTGTGACCGATCTAACAAAGCGACTTGGGTTTGAAGGTTGTTTTTCAGTTGATACTGCAGGCCTCAGTGGGGGTTTGGCGCTGTTTTGGTCCAAAGGAGTACAGGTGAAAGTTGAGACAAGGTCTGATCAGCATATTGATACAACAGTCACTAATGTTGGATCTGATAACAAGTGCTAGAGGTTTACGGGGTTCTATGCGAAAGCAAAACGCAAGGAACGCTCAGCTAGTCGGGAACTGTTAAGATGGTTGCGTGCCCAAAGTGACCTATCGTGGCTGTGTGGCGGTGATATGAACGAAATTCTCCATGGTTCTGAGTACTTTGGCATGCACGACCGCCCGGAGTGGCAGATGGAAGGCTTCCGAGAAGTCATGGATTTCTGCGGTTTCCATGATCTGGGGTTTCATGGGACGCCGTTTACATGGGATAATATGCAAGATGGCCAAGCTAACGTCAAGGTTAGACTGGATCGGTTCCTCGCCGATCCCGAGATGATGCGTATGTATGCAGGCACCTTTGTACGCCATGTGTGGTCTCCCCGATCAGACTACTGTATGCTCGTGGCACGGGTCCGCTCTCTAAGTGGGCATGATAGCCCAGCAGCGAAACAGTTTAGGTACGAAGATGCTTGGCATGAGGAGGAGTCTTACGAGGAGGAGGTGACAGGAGCCTGGCGGAAGGGAGCAGGTAGTGATGGATTGCTGGGGCTAAATGAGGCCTTAATGCAAATGCAAGGGAGTTTGACGAGTTGGAAAGATAAGAAGTTGGGTGACATCAAACGCAGGATCAAGAAAATTCGTAGAGATTATGAGAAAGAGAGGAAAGGATCCTTGTTCCGTGGTCCCTCGGCTAAGGAGCGAGAGCTGGCCAGACAACTGTCAGATCTGCTTCACAAGCAAGAGATCATGGCGAGGCAGAGATCAAGAATTGGGTGGCTTAAAGCTGGTGATCGCAATACGGGTTTCTTTCATGCCCAAGCATCCGCAAGGCGGAGTCAGAATAGAATCACGTGTTTACAAGCATCGGATGGCTCTTTGTGTGGGCAGAAGGAAGAGATCAATTCGGAGGTGCAGAATTTCTATGAGGGGTTATATCAGGCCCAAGATGATACGAATATTGGTATCGTGCTGCACCATGTTCCGGCAATGGTGAACGATGAGATGAATGCTAGACTCCTTCGTCCTTTTTCAGCGGAGGAAGTAACGGCGGCGCTATTCTCAATGGGCCCTTCCAAAGCACCAGGGGTGGATGGCTTCAATGCCGGGTTTTACCAGCGCCATTGGGAGCTCATCAAGGAGGATGTGACGGCGGCGGTCCTTGGTTTCTTAAATGGTGGCTATATGCTGGAGGTTGTGAATAAAACAGTAATTGTACTTGTGCCAAAAGTAAAGAATCCTCAAAATATTACCCAGTATAGACCAATCTCTCTTTGCAATGTCATTTATAAGATTTGTTCTAAAGTGTTAGCTAATCGGCTAAAGGAGATCTTAGATGAAATTATTGCAGGAGAGCAGAGTGCCTTCGTTCCTGGGAGGCTAATCACAGACAATGTGCTAACGGCTTACGAGTGCGTTCACTCGATGAAGAGGAAGAAAGGGAAGCAAGGCTATTGTGCTGTGAAGATCGACATGATGAAGGCATATGACCGTGTCGAGTGGATTTATCTGCAGGGTATGATGCGGCAGCTAGGCTTTGAGGAAGCTTGGATATCGTTGGTTATGCGATGTGTATCAACAGTGAGCTTCCAGGTAAAGGTCAATGGGGAGTTATTACCCTCATTCAGGCCTACGAGAGGTTTAAGGCAGGGGGACACAATCTCCCCGTACTTATTCCTGCTTTGTGGGGAACGATTATCTTGTATGCTAAAAAACTATGATGGTGGCTGGATTGACAGAGGAATTCGGGTCAGCACAAGAGCTCCATGGATTTCCCACTTGTTGTTTGCTGATGATTGCTTGATGTTTATGAAGTCAGACCATAGGAGTGCTATGAGATTAAATTCCATCCTTCAAGACTACTCTAGTGGCTCTGGCCAGAGTGCCAATTTGGCTAAAAGTTCGGTCTTCTTCAGTCCGAACTGTGGGGCTTCTAATAAACGAGGAGTGAAGAACACACTGAACATCCACCGGGAAGCATTCACAGAGAAATACCTTGGCCTCCCTACGGCTGTGGGCAGATTAACGGAGCAACAGTTTGAGCATCTCAATGAGAGAGCTAGAGGGAAGGTACAAGGGTGGTGTGAACGTTTGGCATCGCGTGCAGCGAGGGAAGTTCTCTTGAAATCAGTGGTACAAGCTCTACCGACCTACTCTATGAGTCGTTTCAAACTCACAAAAGGTCTGTGCAAGAAACTTATGAAGACTATGTCTAAATATTGGTGGGCTGGATCACTTGACAAAAGAGGAATGCACTGGCAAGCCTGGGAAAAAATGGCAATCCCAAAGACCAAGGGAGGTATGGGATTCAGAGATTTGGAAGTTTTCAATGATTCAATGCTGGCCAAACAGGCTTGGAGACTGTTGGAATACCCGGACAACTTATGTGCGAGGGTTTTGAAAGGGAGGTACTACCCGGATGGTGAGTTTCTCTCTGCGAACTGCCCCGCAAGTGCTTCTCGCACTTGGAAGGCAATCATGTGTGGGCGTGAGCTGCTGAAGACAGGGCTCATCCGACGTGTTGGCGATGGAATGAGAACAGAGATATGGCATGACAACTGGATTGAGGGCACAAGATCTATGCGCCCACTAGGAAGGCTCGCTGAGGATCCGGTTCAGCTGGTTGGGGACCTTTTGGATCCGGTTACTGGCAAATGGAACGAGGATATAGTACGTCAAGTATTCCTCCCACCAGATGTTGAAGCCATTCTGGCTATGCCGAGGCCTAGACGGGGTGGAGAGGATATTTGGGCGTGGGCATGGGAGAGATCTGGAGTCTTCAGTGTAAGGTCAGCCTACCGAGAAGCAATGGATCGCAAACAAAATCTACAGGCCATGGAGGGCAGCTCTCAAGGGGCTGATCGCATGTGGAAGGGGCTTTGGAAGCTTCAGGTGCTGCCAAAGATCCGGGTCTTTTGGTGGCGGGTGGTCAAAAATATGCTACCCTGCATGAAGGAGCTGCAACGACGCCATGTGAGCAATTATGCAGCATGTCCAATGTGTGGAAATGGAGATGAAAGTCTCTATCACTGTTTGATGACATGTGATCACGCCAAGCTATTTTGGGTGGAGGCAGAAACTGTATTTACTGTCAAGGTGCCCCGACTCCACCCACACACTTGGGCTACTGATTTGCTGGATGCTAGGTTGGTACCAAAGAAAGATGCAGCTATTGCTATTACGGTGATGTGGGCTATTTGGAGCAGCCGGAACAGGTTCACTCACCATGAAGAAAGATATCAACCCAAGCGATCAATGGAGGTCATTTCTGAAATTGTGAGGACACTGGAGATTCCCCCCACGACAGATACCACTGCGGTTCACGAGCAGCAGAGATGGGAGGCGCCGGCGTCCGGGGTGGTCAAGCTGAATGTTGACGGCGCGGTCGACACGGCTAGCGCAAAGGGTGGCACAGGCGTAGTTGCCCGTAACAGTGAAGGCAACCTGCTAGTATCGCGGTGCACTGGCTACCAAGGGGTGGTTGATCCCCTAACTGTGGAGATGTTGGCTTGCAGGGATGCTATCTTGCTTGCAAGGGAGAAGAACTATCAGAACGTGATAGTCGAGACAGATTGCCTCAATGCTGTTCAGCTCTGGGAAGGAAGGCTAAGAGGTAAATCTAAGGGGTTCCATATTTTCCAAGAGATGCAGGAGGAAATGCCGTTTTTTCAGGGATTTCAGCTTCGTTATGCTAGCCGTCTAGTAAATTCTGTTGCTCATACTTGTGCTAAGGAAGCTTTAGTGGTAGACAATGTTGCTACCTACTCTAATGTAATCCCTGGATTTCTGAGATGCGCTGTGCACTCAGATTTGCTACCGCTGAATGAATAAAATCCGGAGAGCGGAGGTTTCAAAAAATATTTAATCCAAAAAAGATACGTGTAATATATATATAGGGAAAATGCATCCTAATACCGGGTGTAGCTACACCCGTTTCCCATATACTATCATGTGGTAGGATATACTCTACTTTACTATTTTTATTATGTTTATATACTATATCTAAGATACTCCCAAGTGATTTGTATGAAAAACC
>NC_041385.1:827107083-827109579 GCF_002162155.2 Triticum dicoccoides
GAGTCGTGCCATCCTTAGTTTTTTTTTGCTGTATGCTAACGTGTCATACCTCCAAACAAAAGATAAGTGTAACATATATCTAGCATTGTCCGGTGATGTACGTGCAACATATATCTAGCATTGTCCCGTGATGGATCATGAGTCGAGCCATCCTCAGTTTTTTTTTTTTGCGTGCTCACGTGTCATACCTGGTCTCTCTCACGAGAACTCAAATTATCATTTTAAAGGTCTCCTACGGAAGGGTGTCCTTCCCTAAAGCCAAAGTAACTGGATATTAGCCCAGCCCGTCATCTAAAGAATTGCATCTAAAATCTTTTGGTCCCGCGAGGGAGGCATCATCGAGTTCCCAACGAACGTGATGATCCCCTCGCCGACTCGCTGACGCTCACGGATTCCTCCTATGCCTGCCATACGACGACCTCTAGGCCACTAGAGAGCGGCGACATGTAGGATGAGTGCCGCCGCTACTTGGAAGTCGGGCTTGACAGCCTTCATAAGGATGTTAAAAGAGCAGAGGAAGGAGAGGTACAAGGACCCATGGACGGAATGAGGATGAGCGCCACCACGGTGGCAGCCGGATATTAACTCAGGTACCAATCGGACGTCCCAACGTTGTTCCAATCGCTCCTTTTTCGCGCCCTAATGATTGCTCACTCCATGCCTTAATGCTTCCTCTGCTACACACACATGCCGGCGGCTTAATTACAACCAAAGATGCAGATTTCTTGTTAAAGGATGCGAATTTGTTTGGTGGCCATCTGCCACTCCGCCTCCCCGTATACTTGCGACCATCCATCAATCTGCACACGGTAAGGATGTTGATAGTCGGGATCTCTACGTAAATCTGTTGGGGGGTTCCATCGCAACTCTAACAGAGGTGAGAATTAAAGACTGTAACTATCCCTTAGTCCTTATTTTTGACAAATATAGCACAAATACACTTCAGAGTCTATTTCATATCATAATATGAAAGTGATAAGAAGCTGAATACAAACTTCAGAATTCAGAACAACTAGTCGTCAACCCGTGCATTCGCACGGGCTAGTTAATTGATGTTGTTTATTTCTTGTTTTATTAAACACACTTTTCCTACTCAAAGGGACAATGTTGTAGCGATTGTAATGTGTTATATATTGACTTACTTTGAGTTTTGGAAACGTAGTTTAGAAAAGTTGACGACATATATATTTGAAAAAACTGATTGATATGCAGGAAATAAATGCCCTCAAATATTGTCTTTCTTCTAACAGGCTTTGCTAATGCTCGTCAAGAAGTGCAGCCTTGTTCTGTGTATAACGCCTAGTTAATTTGTTACCTTCATGTGTGGTTTTTGTGCACACAACTTACTCGTTATGTATATCACAATCATCCCTATGTATCGAGAATTATGCAGATTGATTAATCATTTTGTTTGTGTGTTTCTGCCTCAAACATGGTGCAAGTCATCTTTACACTAAGATCACGTATCTCTAGCTTGAGTTTGTACCTAAGCCATAAGATGGTACATGTGGTTATAGTGCAACATAATTTTCTACCTAAACAATGAGATATTAGCAAATTTACCTTCGACATGTCTTCTCAGGTTCCTTTTCACATTTTCGACGGCAGAAGTGATTCCCTTCTTTTGTACTGTTTTTCTATTATATTTGCCGCATTATATGTAGTACCACTTACCTCATATATCAATTCGCTTAATCGTTGCTTCTGCAGAATAGAACTTTTGATATCCATCGCAGGTTAAATTAGCACCTAAACATATGAAAAAAGAATACGGGAGAATATATATCAAGAACAAAAAAATAAGTATTTGCTCTTACTTAAAATATATTGGATATTAAATGCAACTGGACGTTCTTACTAATATTAGACAGAAACCATACCCACTGAATCCATAAAAGTAATCTTGGTCGATTAGCACCAAGAAATATTTATAACCAAACTCATGAGAGCAATCAAGATTCACTACCATGAAATATTGTTTGACATTTGTGTCTTCCATGATACATATTGTTGGCATAACTGGTAAAAGAAACTTTTTTGTATGCCGTAGATATATATGCCTGGGCTTTTTGTTTTATTCTTTATTTTATTCAATGGCAAGACGCCTACAAAACTGTGAAGCCTACCAACCGTGCTCCCTCCATTTTCTTTTTGCTTCTGCCTCGAACATGGTGCAAGTCGTCATTGCAGTAAGATTACGTATCTCTGGCTTAAGTTTGTAACTAATAATAAAATCGGCCATGTGGTTAGTGCAGGATAAATTTATGCCTAACTAATGGGATATTATCAAATTTATCTTGGATATGTCTTCTCATGTTCTTCTTGACATTTTGGACAGTAGAAGTGATTTCTTTCTTTTGTACTACTTGTTTGTTATATTTGCCGCATTACATTTAGTACCATTTATCTCATATATTAACTCGCTTGATCGTTGCTTTTGCAGTATAGAACTTTTCATGTCCATCGCATGTCAAATAAGCACATAAACATATGTAT
>NC_041385.1:827110105-827136035 GCF_002162155.2 Triticum dicoccoides
CCCAGGGTGTAGAAAAAGTTATTCTTCACCCGAGGTAATCTTACGATCATTTCATAAATAAATTATGTTTCAAATATAAATAGTTACAGTCATATTGATTCATTGTGTAAAATTTGGCATAAAAAAAAGGGGAGAATACCACAAAAAATACATTTATGTACATTTTACACTATGTTTTTACATTTGTAATTTACGTAATATAAAATATTTTTTACGGTAATTATATATTTTCTTACGTTCTCTTTTTACGTCTAAAATAAGACAAAATTTACGAAACGTAAATTTACGGTGCATTGATGTTAAAATAGAGGGGGGTGAAGAATAACTATTCCTCACCCAGGGTGGCGAATAGCGCGTCTCATGTTCTTCTTCACATTTTGGACAGTAGAAGTGATTTCTTTCTTTTGTACTACTTGTTTGTTACTAGTATGCGTGCACGCGGAATGCGCGTCTTTACGTTGCAAAGTGATACGGTGAAAATAAGTCATCAAAATGCCTGGAGAAATGATTCAAGACAAATGACCATTGTGCATGTATTGAAGCATAAAGAAAATACTCGGAATAAGCATAAGAAAGCTTGTCACGTTTCTTACGACAGTAACTATCACATGAATATGTAATTCACACAAAAATTAGGGTACCTATTGCAAAAAAAAAAATGAACCAGGGTGCATATGAACTCGCATTGAAAATACATTTCTAAATCCTCAAAAAAAAATTAAAAAGCTACCGGTGTACATCTCCATGTTCTATCTGTGCACAGAAACTTTCACGGAAAAACAATTTTTTTGCATGTGCAAAAGAGATAAAACAACATGTCGTAAAATGCTACTTAGAAACACTGGAATTTGTCTTTTATGCGGAGGCAAAATAAAAAGACATTTTTTCGTAAAACTTTGTATCGCGCATATATATTGCGAAGATGTATGCGTGAAATTTTATTTGGTATTTTTTCACATCTTAACACACGTTCAAAATGCATTTTTAAAAACCAGGTTCATATGTGCGTACCTAGGTTCAGGTAGTGCCTCCTCTACCCATGGCTATGTTTTACTGTAGCATTCACTACAACTTTCCACCCAGAATTACACGTGAGACAGGTTCATATGTGCGCTATGCACTGGTTCGATTAGTTTAACTTTGTTATTTTTATTTTTCACCTCCTGTCAGACTTAGTCGTACAGCTCCCACTCGTGTCTCCAACCACACGTGCCATGTAGCTCTGTGGGCATCTTTAGTAAAACAATTTGCACTGCTCCAGGCGACATGGTGTGACTCGGTTTCGCTCCAAAGAACTGACATGATAGCTACTCGGTGCTAACACATACTCCTAGATGCTTCTAGAGTGACGCAGATAACACTGATGCTACTGTAGCAGCGAATCCCTGCATTATAAGCCGTCTGATTGAGCCTAATGAACGGCCAGGAATGCATTTCGAAGCATGAAATCAAACATTCAAAACTGGTACACTATATAGTAGTATAGATATTTGCCGCATTATATTTAGTACTAGTTATCTCATATATTAACTCGCTTGATCGTTGCTTTTGCAGTATAGAACTTTTCATATATATCATGGACTAAAAATTGAATGTTTGCTTAGTTTAAAATATATTGAATATTTGACGGAATTGGGGCATTCTTACTAATATTAGGCAGCAACTATACTAACCTAAACCTTGAGAGGAATCGTGATCCACCTGCATTGAGAAATACTTCTAACCAAACTTATGAGAGGAATCATGATTCCCTACCCTGAAATATTGTTTGACATTTGTTTCTGCAATGATAGATACTTTTAACATAAGTGGTAAAAGAAACTAATTTGTACGTTGTAGATACATATACCTGGCATTTATGGTTTACTCTTAATTTTATTAAATGGCAAGATGCCTACAGAAGTGTCATCCTACCAACCGTGGGTCATTCATTCATGCATATGTTCCTAGTTCATTATATCCATTAGCCAGTTCAACTTGACATGAGGCAGGCATAGATAAGTCACCAGTTAGGCGTCTTTGTAATCATTGTTGTGTTGGGTTAACTTCAAGAAAATGAACAAATACGCATCATCACTCTTTCATACACATGATCTACTGGTCTCATTTTATATATATAGTCCAATCTGACATTTATCTCAAAAAGTATAATTTGTATATACAAAACATAAAGGCCAGTATTTCGGGTGGTTTTTCGTTTGGTGCATGACTTCATTTACATCTTAATAGATCTTCTGATGATTACACTGAAAAACTATGTGCAACGATAAACAAAAAAAGCATTATACATGCATGGAGTTGTGTAGAGCATATGCCTGAGATGTGACATGAATACATGCACCCAGTAGAGGAAACTTCTTTTTTATGAACATGCCATGTGTCTATCCTGTAGAAAGCAATAGATTTCTGACAAAATTCCCATTACGCAAAGCATGCAAACAAAAAGAAATAATTTTTTCTTATTAAGCTTGTAAGTAACCTTAGTTGAAAACGAACCAACATGACAAAATTATAGGTTGCTTCTAAAATTCTGAACATGTAGGATACATGGGTTCATCTAAATACAAAGGGATAATTAGATTTATGCCCCTAGTTGTGTCCCACTCATCTGTTTTACCCCTAATTCCCAAAAGTCACCCGTTCTGTCCAAATCACTTTGCTCCTCTTATGCTTTTGCCCTTTGACCGTTTGACCATCAATTCGAAAACTTCATAACTAATTCATACTAAATCAGAAAAATTCAAATAAGATACCAAAATGTTCAGAAAAACATCACCTATATGTCAGTGTTATTTGCATTCATGAAAAAAGTGTTGGAAAGTGCCCATCCGAGGTTTAGCTCTTATGCTACGACCATGAATGTAAAATCTAAAGAAGTTCAAAAAAATTCAAAAAAAATTTGGTGGCAAAGAATGACAAATGTTTTAAGTGCCTGCCAAGTTTCATCAGGGAATAACATTTGTGGGAGCCGCTGCAAAAAAAAACAATCCGCGGTCCAAAATAGATTATTTTTTCGCCAGGACTTCCACGAATGTCGTTCCCTAATGAAGCTTGGCAAATACTTATAACATTTGTCGTTCTTTGCCACAGTATTTTTTTGAATTTTTTAGAGTTTACTATTCATGGTGGTATCAAAAGACCTAAAACTCGGATGTGCACTTTCCAACACTTTTTCATGTATGCAAATGACACTGACATATAGGTGATATTTTTCTGAACATTTTGGTATCTTATTTGCATTTTTCTGATTTAGTATGAATTAGTTATGAAGTTTTCAAACTGACGGTCAAAGGGCAAAAGCATAAGAGGAGCAAAATGACTTGGACAGAACCGATGAATTTTGGGAATTAGGTGTAAAAAAACAGACAAGTGGGACACAACTAGGGGCATAAATCTAATTATCCCAAATACAAAGGATGTAACCTGGCGTGCAGAGGACCATCCGGACAATACTTAATCTCGCCTTCCAGTGAGTCTGCTCGACACTTGGAATTCCATCGAGTGATGACGCAACGATGTGGCCGGCTACATTCCAACGTCCAACATGCAGCAAACCTTGATCTTCTGACTTCGGTTAAAGCGTTTTCTAGCCGAGGAGAGAACTTAAAAGAGAAAATACGGAGGAGCGTCAGAGCATACTTACTATCATCATAATCCAGAACATGGACGCCACGTGAACAGCAGCCACGACCAGCAGTACCTCAGACTGCGGGGGCGCGGTCTCCTGCCTGGCGCTTCAGCCAAAACACATAGCAGCGTCTAGGGTTCGTCTCTATTCCGCTGAGAAAATCTGAAGCCTTCTGTACATATCTCTCCTATCCCTAATTCACTATGCCTACTTTGCTAATTAATTGAATATCTGATTTGAAGTAATTAAGGTTGAAAACAAACAAACATACCACATATTAACACAGCAATGTTGGATGCTTGGGCACGTCTGCCTATCCGTGCCTTGCATGGACGTCTCGGACCAGCTTGCTAAATGGGGAGAGCACGGGTGAGGTTCTGCATGGTGGCGATGTAAGCTTTACCTCGAACTCAGCGACTGTCTGCTTCAGCCGAGAACTCACTCGCCGCATCGTCCCATGTACGCATGGCCTTCCTAATCTGCCGTGAGAGGTCAACCGCAGCTTGGCACTGGTCCTCGCTGTCGTTGGGGCACTGGAACACTTGCCTCCCGCTACACCACGTCCTCCCGCTACAAAGAGGATTGCTGGCGTGATGTTTTTGTCGGCGGCGGCTGGGAGCCTATATCCTGCGAGTCAGGCGTGCAAGTAAAAGTGATTAGGTTAGGGATAAAGAAGGGACGTATCTTTGATGGCATACGTCGGTAACTTACTGAAAATATCAATTGGTTATAAATTTTCTTTGACTAAAAGAGGGTCAGCCTAATTAACAATATGATGGAGCTGGGGCGATACGTAAGAGATCAGGGAAGTTAGGCCTTTTTTTTCTAGAGAGACGTGAGAGTTTGAGAGGGATACATGAAGATAGTATTTATTTTAGTGATATGTGAGAGAGGGAAACGTGAGAGTCTTTTTCCAGAGAAATACGTGAGAGATTGGAAGAAAGATACGTGAAGTTTTGAGTCAAAAAAAAATATTGAGATGGTTGACTCATGGGGGGAGAGATATGTCAGACCTTTTTTCTACAGATACATTAGAGATGGAAAATTAGATGGGTTAATCTACACCGTAATAATTTTGGTCCCATCAGAGATTAACGGCTCTAATTTTCTAATTAATATGGGAATTTTTACGAAGTCTGTAATTGGTATAGGTATAGATAGATAGATAGATAGATAGATAGATAGATAGATAGATGACCAGACCTACGGAACTACTTTTTCTTATGGTGCTGTACCTAGCAAGATACAGAATAATCTTTACAAGGTATGCATCTACTATTGTTGAGTACTATGTGGGATCCATGGGAAGCAGCGTAGCAGTTCTGTTATATTAAAGAAACACACATATTTCCTTAGATTATACATTCTTTTCAGATTAAGAAAGGAGGTGCCATGGAAGCTAATTGTCATTTACTTGAGGTGCAGATGGTTTTATGCTCAGAACATATTGATATATATTTAGTGCATGTAAGTTACATCTTTGTTTCTAAACTATTTAAAGTTTCTGTGCTAAGACTTGTGTGATTGTGTTGTGCGTCTTCCAAGAACGATAATCACACCAATAATGCTCATATGAACGCAACTCTTCTGTAAGATTTGGTGGCGCCATCTGCAGCCAGTACAGCAGTGTGTCGGCAGCCCAATATTACCAATACAATGCCGGTTGTTTACTTTCTAATGGTCGTACAACCCTTTTGCCCCACCGTATATAACAGAGCTAGCAGCTGCAGGTTACAGCGATGCTTAGGAAAAACATCTGTAACTATTGTACTACCAAAATGTTTTCCATGTATATATATGATTATTAACTAATTTTACCATATGTTCAAATCAATCAGAAATTAGTAATTGCAATTACAAAGGGAAATATTTCTTGATTTGGAAACCTGATTAATTGAGACTTTGAATCAAAATTTAAATAAGTAGATTTATCTTCCAGTTTACTACGTAGCTATAGTTATAGTTCACCACAAACGACAAGCGTGTGTTCATATTCTGCAATATTTTTGTGTCATTGCTAGAACTAGCTCACACGATCATGTCTATGAACTTAACTACAGAACAACTTAGCTTTATATCCATGCCAGCAAGGATGTACCTGACACACCCTATCTGCAGTTCTTAAGGGCCCTCACTTTCTTTGTGAGAAAAATACTTTCACATATCTTCAAATGGTTTTGTGATACTGTTCGAACTAAGACAATGCAGACCTCTCTAAGGTACAGGTACATGAGCAGCATGGCGAGCATTGTTTGCCAAGCTGCAAGATGCAAACCTCGCACTTGAGCGGCGTAGAAGAAGCATACCCTGGTATCTAGCTAAGATGAAATGGCACGTACATCTGGTAATGCCTCCTTGCATGTTTTAATATTTCATTAGCAGTTGCTGGCTTGCACATGTGTATGTAAGAAGGGTAAGGAGGCACTTATTGTTGGCCTTGCAAATAACTGCTAAGAGGATCGTGAAAGGTCTATCCAAAGGAGTAAAATCTCTACTACCAACCATTCCACATAGTACATAGGCTCCTATATTTCCTTACGGAGGGAGGAGTATATCCAATGACTCATATGCCACAATATTAACGGAGATACTCATGGTTAAGAAAATCTTACACTTACCATTATAGGGTTAGATATCCATGGGTGCCCAAACTCATAGTGAAGTTGACATTTTTCCGTGTTGCCAAGGGTGAATTCATTCGTATTTTACTTCATGAAGAATTTTAACAACATTTTTCCATTAGATAAATGGACCGGACAATAAATCTATTGTGAACTAGATTGTTAACATCCATATATATGTCTAACATCACATGAAAACTATCAGCTAGCTCGTGGACTAAAGTTTATTTCTATCCAGCGATCCAATACGACATGTAGCTGTACATATGTATATCTTGGTACTTACATGAATGCTATAAATAATAATCATTATTCTTAGAAAGTAGCTTAATAATAATAGTTGTGGTTCTACACATATGCATTATTTCCTACCCAAAATGTGAACCTATAGAGAAACATATTTTATTTTCAATTTCTGTGAATTTTGAGAAAACTAAAGATGACATCCTCACACAATGTGTTATCCCGATCAAAATTATAAAATTCTAGCCCGCACGTTGGGCGGGCCACTCTGCTAGTTTGATTAAAGAAACTTTAACTTCATTGCTGAATTAAGTATCTTCTCCCGCCCATATGATTGATCATTCCTCAGATCTATCTAACTCGCTACCATTGAAGTGTAAGTAATCATGGTCTACGGTCAAGGCACATTATCTCTAGGTAAGGTGGACTATATTAACTATATGACTCACCGGTGGAACTGGTAGCAATAGCCTCTGATAGTCATGCGTCCACTTCTCACTTTTGCACGAACCAGTGAATATGTTTTATGTAGATGAAAATGAAATAACCAAAAACAACCCAATAATGTTTGAGGAAATCAAAGAAGGCGATTACAAACTTATAGAACTCCTCACAAAGCTAGAGAAAGTAATTCCACGGACAGGCCAGAAAATAACTTAGCAACACCATCAAACATAAAAGGTAGATGCGTGCAGTTTTGAGTATAAAAAACAACAAGTTGGTGCATTAGATCTTCTCTTCTCATTTGTATGATACCCGCAGATCACTCGGTGTATTAGTCTGATGGGTCGCCATACTCATAGTAAGTGTAGCCCTCCTCACCGTAAGGCGGCAGCATCTGCAGTTCCGAGTACTCGATAGTAGTGCAGTAATTCACCAACAGCTCGGCCATTTTAGAGAAAGGATTTGTTGCAGATTCAAATACATACTTGGGCTCCTCTTCCCATCCACTGCCAGCGAGACTCCCTTGATCATAAGCTCTAACCACGGAGCGATCCGCGTAGTAGATTGTGCCAGATTCGATGGAACGGAACTTGTTGGACTTCGTGGTGTCGATGGAGAGGCACCTGCGCGAGCTGACAAACAGCGCGCGGCTACCGATGCTTCTGACCGGCACGAGCACCTTGTTCACGGTGTCCACCTTGTAGACCACCGGCATGCCATTACAAACGCGCCCATCCATCACCAGAAGAAGCTCCCCCTCAGATTCAACGAGATAGAAGTTATTGCTCCCATGGGCTAGCTCAAAATTTGGGCCGACAATGGTGGTGAACATGGAGATTGTCCCCGCGGAGCGTTTCCATTGGTTACCTTCCTTGTACACGTCAGTGATTGTTGATATGATGGATCCATACTTATTTGTGATGTACATGCTGGCCGCAAAGGATGTCAAGTTCTTGTGACCATCGCCAAAGCCCCAATCCCGAGTCCTGAACTCCCCTTTTCCAAAACCAAAAGCGGGGTGCCATTCCTCGCTTGTCTGATCAGCCCAGCTCACACAATCGTTTAGCAGGTCTGAGATGAACACCATCATTGGAGACGTTGTCACGACGACAGAGCTCACCTGTTCCATGGGTGTATGCACCTTGAAGCGTGCCATGGCGCCTGTGAAAGGGTTGAGCACCCGAGTTTGGTATGGCTGCGCTCTCTGCCCTAGCACGAAGAGTCCGCCTTTCGTGACGCCGACGAAAAAGTACCTCCGGCTGCGGACCTCCGTGGGGATTTTCTTGCGGAGGCGGCGGCCTGTGCTAAGGTTGAAGAAGTTCACCCTGTCATTGTCGTGGATGGAGTGCTCCAGCATGATCCACTTGCTGGGCATGAATTTGGGATCTGTGGCATCTGCGGTGGAGTCTGTGGCTCGGCGCCAGTTGCCGCAGACAGCCCGGAAGGCGACATAGTGGTCGATATCGTCCGTTGCGAGGAAGGATTCACTGATCTTCCTCGTGATATCATATGGGAGGTTTTTCCAGAACACCAGGTCCGCCATGACTAGTTTCAGGTGGGTGGTGGATGGACGAGGTATTTCTTTTTGTGGGAGGCTGAGCTGCGGGCTACAATTCTATGCTTTTTGTGTGCTTGCGTCTGGATGGATTGGATGGTGGTTATATATATACATATTCTTGGCGCGTCTTGCAGAAGTTTCAAACGTTGTGTGAATACATACAAGGTTTGATGCGTTCGCTGGGTGACATTTTTGGAAGAACTTGAAACCAAAACGAACGTTGAGAACAGCTAGCTGTTAGCACCCATCGTCAAGGCATGCCCGTCGCTATTACTTTCCAAAAATGAAAAAGACTAGTGTTCGCTTGCATACTGCATACACGTACTGCACTATTACTTTCCAAAAATGAAATTGCCTAGTGTTCACATGCATACTGCGTACGTATATCATTCCATATATACTATACAGCAAATGGGACTGCATTCCCATTCCATTGTATTTGACTAAACTTTAGAAAAAATAATTCAAGTTTGCAAAGTTGTCTAAACCATGTGCGCACGAGACAAAAGAAAGTGTTTGTCAAGTTTGTTTTTGAATACAGTACAGACGGAAACGCTCATACATACGCGCATACGCTCATCCATATGAACGCACATACGGACACCCTACCCCTATGAGCACTTTCGAGAGACTGAGCCGGCATATCATCTTTACATTTACGATGTCACGGTAGGCACACCTTGTCGTCGACAGGAACATCTCCTCGCACTGAAAGCGCATCGTTGGAAATTCTGAAATAAATCTAGAAATAATGCGAGCACCAAGACATGAACCCTGAAGGGCTGGGGATACCCTGTCCCTCTATCAATCCAACCACAGGTTTGACAGCAAAGTGGATGTCAAGTTAATGGTACCAAAACATGTTCCCTGTTCTTTTTTGTTAAGAAAAATGGTAGGACCTTAATATTCTATAGATTGATAGATGTATCTCTAACATCTGATCGGTGACTATCAACAGGACCAAAACGTTATCCTCATAATTGCGCTCCAAGGAGACGAGGGTTTTCCAGCCGCCTTCTACCGATGCCAACGGATCTGCCTCGCCTCCTGTGGCCTTAGGGCCATGGAGGCGCAATGGATAATGGCCCGTTCCTGCAGGGGGGCTCCTCCTCCGTTTTCAGATGTCTTTTTTAGTCTATTTAGAGGTTGTGTCCTGCCTAGGAATATGAGATGGTGGTGGTTTTCTAAAGATGAAATAAGGTTCTATCCGCCTAGTCTCCGTCCCGATGGTGCCTCTATCGTTGACGGAGGGTGCATGGATGTGCGTCTCTAGTGAATCTCGCACGATTTAATTGGCGTTTGTCTTTGGTTGATGTGCTTGGATCCGGTCTTCCTTCATCAGCATTCGTGTGTCTATAGATTAGGTCCTTCCAATCTACGCTTCTCTTCATTATTGACGATTGTCTTTCTGCTATGCTGGTCCATTGGGGTCTTAACGCGACAAATTCCTATCTGGCTACTACAACAAGATTTGCTCGTCTCCGTTGAGGAAGGGGTGATGACGGCGGCGTGCCTTTGGTTCCTTTTAGTGCTTATTGTCCTGGCTTTTTGGTCTATAGACTTGGATGTAATTTCAATTACTTCTCATGTTCTTTATACTACTATAATGTTTGATGAATAGATCCGAAGTTTTTCTCAGAATTTTTTTCTGATATGTGAAATTGAGTCCATATTGAGGGTTTTAGGGGAGCGCCCAGGGGCAGGGGGGAACACTATTACTTGTGTAATGCGTGTTGTATTAAATGGGCCGGCCCAAGAAAAGTAGATGCGTGTGACGTTCGCATAATTTTAATTGTTGGTTGTTTCAGTTTTCCCTTTTCTACTCTCATGTATATTCTGAAATATTCTAGATATAAATTTTATATTTAAAATGTTTATGCAGTGCCAAAGAAGCGTTAGTGCAACGTTTCAATATATTTGATGGCATCAAAAATTGTGCATGCATTTTACATAAAATGTTTGTGAAATTTTTCTAAATGTTTGAAAATTTTAAAACACTAGTCACGTGATTAAGAAAAATTGTATCATTAAAATGATGATCATGAGACTTTAAATATAAATAATTTTAAATGTTTATACAATGTAAAACAATATTCGTCTAGTTCAAAAAAATGTCGTGACATTAAATACTCCCTCCGTTCCAAAATAGATGACCCAACTTTGTATTAACTTTAATATAAAGTTGGGTCATCTTTTTTGGAACGGAGGGAGTACATGTTTAGCCTGTAATTTTTTTAACACTTATTTAAAAATAAGTTCGAAAACATGTATTTGAAAAAAAGTACATCTAGTATTTGTTTGAAGCTTACCTTTTATATAAAAAAATTAAATCATGTATTGAAAAAAGTAGAAACATTTTAAAAGAAAGAAAAGAAAAGAAGTAAAATCGATAAAAACCGGTGAAAGAAACATAAAAAATGAGGGAAATCCGTGAAAGAAACGCAAAAACCGACATAGAAAAAAAAAGCAAACAGACGCGTCCGGCGTCATGCTAGTCTTCTGGTCTTCTCACCAGCGCGGAGGTAAGTGCTTCCATTCGGCGTGGGCATAGTCATTGGGGGACAGTGTCGACGGTCAGCACGGAGCATGGTGCTTCCACTTGGACATGGGTGGGAGCCCGTGTGAGGCCCTAGGGCGGCACTTAGGAGACTCCGGGGCATATACAACCCCACTCATTATTACGTGAGAGTGTCACGAGCAGAGACCTTCACAGGCCGGAGCCTTGATTCATGTCGCCAGACGAGGACCCCGCCCTGCGCCACCCCCGACCACCATTGGGGCGTCCGGAAACCAGGACAAGACCAAGGGGCAAGGAGGACGCTGGCGGCGCCCTCGGCGACCGTAGGCCCTCCGCCGGGGGGAAGGGCTCGCCGGCGCCTTCCCCGGCGGGGGACCTACCTCCGAGCAGCGCCTTGCTCCGCGCAGCGCGGGGGAGGCCCTGGCCCCGGGCTCCCCCACGCCGCTCCCAAGGCCCTTCATCCTCCTGAGGCTGGGCCGCCACCCTGGGGGCCCTGGCGGTGACTGGGGCTTGGTTCACCTTCGAACCATGGTTAGTGCAACCGTGCTCCTGAGGTATTGGTTGTACCCAGTGGTTGTTGTCCTCGAAGGCGTTGGTGGGGCCTGCAGTGGCTCACAGTGAGCCGCGGCCTCGTGTACTTCCAACGTTGAGCCTGGCGTGGGGGGTCGGCTGGGGCCATCTCTTGATGTGTACCTTAGGTCCATTGCGATGGGCATGTAGGCTTCCGGGTTGGCCGCGCCTGAGTCGCTGCCCAGTTGCCTTGCGCTGCTGCTCACGGTGCCCAACATCATGTCCTGATGGCTGAGGGTTGGTGCCTCGGCGCTACCCCAGGGGAGACCGCTCGGTTTCGCCCTGCCCCGAGGTGGCATGGTTGAAGTAGAGCGGGCTGCGCTGTGGGGTAGGCTGGCACCGAGAGGCTCTTACGGGGCCCCAGGAGGGGGCGCGGAGGCGTAGCAAGGGTGAGCGCGCGCCGCCGCCACAGCTTGCGATGTGGGCAAGGCGCAGAACGGTGCCACACCCTTGCATGCGGCATCCAGCAACTCAGCGACCCATTCCAGTAGGGTATCAGGGCCGCTCTCCGCCAGCCTGCACCTCAGCAGCTCGCGAGCCATGTTGACCGCCGCTTGCATGTCCGCCTGCTCCCGGCTAGTGTATGGTGTTGTCGCTGTGGCGTAGCTCAAAGACTGCGCGGCGGCGTGGTTGCGGCGCGACGCGAGAGGGGGGAGGGGGCTGCGGTCTGCACCTCCCGCGACCGACGACACCGGGTGGAGCGCGAGCCATGAGCAGCGCGGAGTGGAGATCTTCCTCATCGGCAGGCGCTGTGGGAGTGGACCAGACAACCTAGTGCCCAACACGGGCTCTCAGGGCATCCGTCATGGTGGCGGCAGATCGATCGACGAAAGAGATGCCTCGACGCACCCCGACCTGGCGCGCCAAATGTCAGATTTCGGGTTCCGCAAACCCTTGAGAGGTTCGAACTCTGGGGTGCATGCGGAGATCTCAACCTACCCTGCCTGCCAACTCGTGAACCTCACAGCCTATCGCATCGAGCTTGAAGGGAAAGAGAAACACAACAGATTACCTAGGTTCGGGCAACGTTGCGGTGTAAAACCCTACTCCTGCTTTGCGGTGGATTGGCATCGAGCGGCTGAGGAAGAACTAGTACAGTGGTGAACAGCCTCAAGACGCGTGTTCGTTGAGCTCGGGTGAGCTAGTGAGGTAGTAAGGGTGGAATGGATTCGATGGATCCCGATCCTCCTCTATGGTGGTGGCTAGGTCCTATTTATAGTGGCCTTGGTCCTCTTCCGAAATGTAGGCGGGAAGGGATCCCACAACAGCCAAATTTGAAGGGAGACAACAAGTACGTCTTATCCTGACTAAAGTGGTCATCGCCTGCAAAAGCCTCTGGTCGTGACGCTGCGGTGGTCTCGGCGATGACCTTCGTCCTGACGGTCTTGGTCTTGTTCCACCAGAATGGAAACCTTTGGTTGATTCCTTGGGACTCTGCGCCTGCTGCTTGCCTCCCTTGCACCGAAGGGGAAACGGGTACACTTCATGCCCTGGCGCCCGCCTGGAGCCCAACTGGCCTTGGTCGTCATGGCTCACGTCAACTGAGCCTCGCGAGGTGCACCTTGCATAGAAATCTCCGCTCCTCGGGAGCCAGCCTGGGAGGCCATCCCCTTGGAGGTCTTGGCGTTGTCCGCCTTGCGAGGCTTGACCCCTCGCGAGGGTCTTGAGTTGTTGATGATGAAGCAGGGCTGTACTAGGCCTCTGTTGGAGCCACGCCGTGAGCCACAGACAGGCAAGTCTAGGTACCCTCGTATCCAGAACGCCGACAGGCACCTCTCCAAGTTTGGAACAAGCCAAGGGTAGTGCCCATACCCGTGTACTCAAGTTTCCTTCCTTAGTGATGATGGTGATGAAGTCGTAGGCTTGTTATCGGCCTTCCAAGATTCTAACGAATTCATCTTCTTGATGATCTCAAAGAGCACGAGATTCTGTTCTTCTAGGGAAATAATTTATACAAAGCAAAGATCACTCTTTTAATCCAATTCACCACAATCAAAGATCATGAAAAATGCCCAGTAAAAACTATTCTATCCACTTCACACATTGTTTTGGACACTACTGACAACAGAACATTTGAGCCAAAGAACAAAGGATGCAACAAAACCTATATAAAACTGGAATACGACATGTGAAGGAACAAGTCACTACTAGGAAAAACCCTAGTAGTAGCCTGGGTTTTGAGGCTATCAGCAGCGCGGGCAGCCGCCCTACTACTACGACGCTACAGCTGTCTCGTTAGTTGTAGCGCTTTCCTAGCCCCTCGGTACTGCTATATCTTTCATCATTTCCCCCCGCTTCCTACCTTGTTTCGTTTCGGTTTCAATAAAATGCAATTTCCAGATACTAGATACTACCATATACTAGTACTCCCTCCGTTCCAAATTACTCTGTCGTGGCTTTAGTTCAAACCACGACGAGTTTCGGATGAAGGGAGTACTAGATAACAATTTCATGTATAGTCAACATGCATACTCAAGCAGTAGAAGGTCATATCGACGACGATCATCATATGTAGTTCTAGATGATATCGACGACGATCATCATATGTAGTTCTAGATGATATCGACGACGATCATCATATGTAGTTCTAGATGATATCGGCGACAATCATCATATGTAGTTCTAGATGATATAGCCACACACACATATCTAGTTCTAGATGATATCAAAGACGATCATCATCCTCAAGCCTGGGCGGTTGGTGTTCCTGATAGTAATTAGGATGGCCTGTCCAACACGAAGATTCTTGCCATCGAGGAATTTCTTCCATCCAACCGAGTTTAAGTGTGTGCGGCCGTCCGTGTCCACGCGGTAAGTACAGGTTGTGACGGAGCCACTTGCGGTAAGGCATAGTCCAGCTGAGCCTTCTTCATCAGGCTCGATACCATAACTCACAGATAGGTTCTTTGCCAATTTCCGAATAAGAAAAACATATCAATTAATAAATAGCGTTGCACATACTCTTGCTAATAAGTATATATGGATTATCTACACTATTAATAGTTCCTTAGATTCTACACTAATAAGCATGTGGTCGAACTCTACACTAAAGCATATCATCGAATAGATTCCACACAACATACCATAAAATTGGACTCTACACTAAGCATATTATCGGATAATTTGCATTTGTAAGTATAACATACCATATCATGTCGATCGACCAAGGTACTTGTCAGGCGGGTCACAAATGGCACCCCGACAAAGTCAGCACGTGGCGGAATCCCATAGGTTGCACACCTCCTCCTCGCTCAGCCTCATTCTTTGAGCTACGATGGCTTCATGAAGTGGGTCATCATCATCTTCATCAAGTGGGTCCTCGTTATCTTCATCATCTTCGTCATCTTCATCATCTTCCACCAGGTTGATATAAATGACAGCCAGCTTGGGTCTTTCTGCTCTGAAGGAGAAGCTAATCCACTCACCACCAGTAAGACACATGCGGGCGAGGAAACGGGCACATCCATCTCCTACAATCTGCGAAATATTTTGTCCTTTCTTGACCTCCATAGTGTACGCCCCCCAGGAGCCTCAAATGTCACAATGTCTCCTATCAGCTTGTTGAATTTCAACCTCACATTGCATGGGACGATCTGTGTAAAAAAATGACACAATGCCGTAATGGCAACACTAAAAATAAAATAGTTGATTCAAAGTTAGCTCAGGTAAAACAGACGATATGTGGGTCTTGCACTCCAATGTTGCATTGGGGGTTTTCATGTTGGATTCAAAGTGCACAAGATTAATCCCCGAGCTTTTCGCTTCTCGGTGGCCAACAACAAAGTGGGACATTTCATTTACGGTCTCAAGGACCATGTGTGTCCAGATTTCATTTGCCACTTTCATCTGTTCAATGGCCGTTTCAATCGTGCCCCATCGTCCAATTCTAGTTGGCATGCGGATGTGGTTTTACCTGAGCTAACTGCCCGACATCCTTTGGCTATTAAATCAAATTTGGATTTTCTCATATCGGATTCTTCGGTTTCGGCGTCTTCCATGGCCGAGCTTAGCAAATTTGCTTTGAAACCCATTGATCATATGGCTTTCTCAAACTCTCACGCTCATGAAGCTTCGACATCCTCTCCTCAACGTCCGTACATTCCAATTCATTTTGGCTCTTTTTTGGCAACGGACCACTTGACCCCAGTTATTGAGGAATCATGTTCATTATCCTTAATGGAGAAATATACTCGTCAGGCGCATTTGGAGGAATCTGGTGATATAAAGTTTCTTCGTTTGGGCAGTTTTAATTGCCCCATTAATAGGCCTTATCCTCAAGCGCCTCAATGTTTTCTCAAATCGGCTTTCAAATATGCCCCGGTCCACTCTCTCTGGCCTCCTTGCCTATAGGCCCATTATAAAACAGATTGGGCCCAGGCTGGATATTCCGAGGAAGATATTGATCTGTTAGCCGCCAATTGGGCAGTTTTATGTTCTCGTTGCCTTCAATGGGGGCACAAAAATATTAATTGCCTGGCTAGAGTGATTTGTATCCACTGCTCCACGCCTGATCACAAGGCAAGAAATTGCCCCGCGCGGATTCCCATTGATTACTGTGGACCAAGCATGGATGTGAACCCGCCCACTATCAATCTATCCAAACTTCCTCCGGCCGCTGTGATGCACCGCAAGAAACCCACTGCTAAATCCTACGTTCGGTGTGAGACTTGTGGGTACTATGGCCACGTGGCGAAATCTTGTCGACGGAAGCGGTGGCTCAAACTATGGAAATGGACTCCCAAAATCCCGCCTAATGCCAAGAATACCCCTCATGTTTCCGCTTCTGCTCGATTTCCTCAATCGTCACCGCCCACTGTCTGCCAGTCGATAACTCTGCCGCTCCCGACACCCAAGACGCTCTCCCTCTGCTCCTCCGCCATGGCGAACTACCCCCTTAACCCGGTGCCGTTCCTGCCGCCGGGTTTCGCCGTCGAATCGGGGCCGGCCGATCATGTCGTCCGCAGCGGGATGGTGGTTGGCCCCATTCCGCCGCTCAACCACGACTATTTGTCCATTGCGTAGACCAGCGAGTACCTCCTGCTCCATCGCCATGCTGCCATTCGTCAGGCTGTCCACGGTCTGTTCCATGAGGCCCAGCGCTTCACCACTGAAGTAAGTGACCATCCCTTTGGAATCGGAATCTTTGGATTTGTGGACTCCTTCATCCGTGATACTGCTGTTGCCACGCCATTAGAGCTTGAGGATGAAGATATGCTAATCACCTTTGTACCTCACCATGAAGCACTCAATCGCAGTACAACCATGTTTGGTCCAGAGATTTGGCTCATGTAGTTTGGGTTTCCTTATGACTACCAAACTGATTATTATGTCAATAAGTCTCTTGGGGGTTTTGGTGCTCTGGTCTCTTGGTACAATCCCCGACAAGATCGTCGTTTCATGTTGATTAAGGCTCGTGTGCTGAACCTGAAACTTGTGCCCAAAAGTTTTGTAGTGTGGCAGCTGGGCGGCGCACGCGATTGTAGGACAGTTCAGATCACGATCCTCAGAAGCAATGACTGGACGGGCTCCTCCCTGAGGTGCAGCCGGCCGGTGAGGAACCGCCGCCTGAAGACGGGAACCCACACCCTCAGTTTGGTCCTCATTTGACTGCGGAGCACCTGTACCAACAGCAGGTGCACAACTGGTTAGTGCAGAACGCAGCTCCCCCCAATGGCGCTCCGAATGTACCAGATGCTCAGAATAACCAAGATAATGGGGGATGGGGAGCATGGCCTGCCCCGCCTGCTCCACCTTTGCCGCAACTGCCACCTTTTCTCATGAACTTTCAAGCTTGGCTCGCTGCCCAGGGTCTGCAGGTTCAGGATGGCATCGTTCCTGGAAACAATGTCATGGATAATGCTCTACAAGCTTGGCATGATTCGATCACGAGCTCTGATGACACTGACTCAGCTCATTCCGTGGATATGGTTGTGATCAACGCTCCAGATGTACCTCAGCCTCTTCAGGATGAACTCACAGTTTCGGTTGAAGTCCACAGTCACGGTCTGCGCTTTGGTCTGTCTGCGCAAGGTGACATGCTCATGTCTCTTCTGTTGAACAACCCTGTACCCCGCCAACAACTGAATTCAGCCCTGTTCTCGGCTCTGCGTCCACTGGTGACTACTTTCGGTCCTTGGGCCTCGGGTCTTGGCTTCAGGCAGGAATTTGTTCAGGTGGATCTGCATGTGACACTTTCAGAGGGCTGCATTCAGTTTTCTCAAGCTCGTGTGACGGCTTCTTCTGTTCAGGCAAGTCTGACTACGATCAATGCTCCACTGCCTCTCCCTGAATCATATGTGCGTTTGGAGGAGCTTACCAACCCAAGTGAGGAGCACCCTAATGCCCTACTCACACTACCTGCTCCACCGGAATCTGTAGTATCCGTACCCACCATGCCAAATTTGTCAATGTCTGATGAGGCCTCTTTGGTGCTGCCTACTGAGACTTCTCCAGATGAAGCTCCTCTGTTGATGCCTGATGAAGTGTCAAGCTCTATGCCTGCCACTACAACTACTCTGAAGCAACGCAAAGGCAAGATGCTGGCTCCAGTTGATACTGCTACTCTGCGCAGAAGCAACAGAATCAACAAATATGATGGCTTACGGGTTTCTGCTATGTCTGAAACACGCCTGGTCAAGTCCAAGGTCAAGCCCCGTGTTGTGCCTGCTGCCCTGATAATCTCTGAAGATGCCAACTCTGCTGCAACCACTCCGGCGGTCCCTAACACTGATGATGCACTTCCGGATGTGCCCCGTCCAAATCCCATCGCCACCCTTCAGGCCATTGGTACAGATCTTTGTGCCGTGCCTGCTGAGGAGCTTACTGCCTCGGCTCTGTCCAAAGAGTAGGCGAGTTTTATTTCTATCCCGTTTCTGCAGCTATCTGAAACTTTATCCTTCCAATGCTTTTGCATGACTGGAACGTACTTTGTTGGAATGTTTGCGGTCTTAATGCGCCTGAAAAACATTTAGCGCTTGGTAATGAGATTCGATCTAGTGGATGCGATGTGATTTGTCTTCAGGAGTCTAAAATGCCCTCGTTTGATGCTGCCACCTTAAAAACCCTATGCCCCGACGTTTTGATCAGTTTGCGTTTATCCCTTCGATTGGCGCTTCTAGTGGCATCGTTACGATTTGGAATAGCAGCGTTTTCACTGGCCGGGTCTTCTTGTCTGAGAGCTTTGCGTTAGGCGTAGAGCTTACTTCTACGCAATCAAATCATTCTTGGAAGTTAATCAATGTATATGGTCCTTGTCAAGGTGAGCTTCGTGGGGCTTTCACCACTTGGCTTTTTGAGCTCGATATCCCTAGTTCTGAAGATTGGCTTATTCTTGGCGACTTTAACTATATCCAATCACCTGACAATCGCAACAAGCAGGGAGGCAACGTACAAGATATGTTCACCTTTAATGATTTCATACGTGAGCAAAATCTTACTGAATTGCCAATCAAAGGGAGAGCCTATACTTGGTCCAATATGCAACACCAACCACTTCTGGAACAACTTGACTGGTTTTTCACCACACTACACTAGACACTCTCCTTTCCAAACACTCTGGTAAGCCCATTGTGGAAGCCCGTCTCGGACCACACCCCCTGTAATGTGGTCATTCAAACAACCATCCCAAAAAGCAAGATTTCAGGTTTGAAACGTATTGGATCGCTCACCCTGGTTTTATGGAGGTGGTGGAAAGAGCTTGGAGAAAACCTATCAAACATAACAAACAATCCAACCAGGCGGCGATTGTTGGGCAGAAACTCAAGGCTGTGAGATATGCTCTCAAACATTGGAGTAAAAAGATCTCCTGCTTATCTATTGCCATTGAGAATACTAACAAAGCCCTCCTGGAGTTGGACAGCATTGAAGATAGCCGTCAGCTTACTACCCCCGAACGAAATTTTCGCAGTATTCTTAAAAAACACCTTCTAAGGCTCCTTCAATATCAAAAAGACTACTGGAGAAAAAGCTGCACCATTCGTTGGATTCAGTTTGGAGATGAGAACTCCAAGTTTTTTCAAACTATCGCTACTGAACGTTATCGGAGAAACTGCATCAGTTCTCTTAAAAATTGGAACGGCGAGATTGTGGACGATCATGCCGGAAAAGAATCTGTCCTGTTTGAGGCCTTCAAGGCTAGGATGGGACAAGCTAACCCTTTGCCCATGAAATTTAACTTGGGTCACCTGCTCAAAGATGAAGAGATCTTCACCAATCTTGTGGCTTCGTTCACAAATAAGGAAATTGATGATGTTGTGGCGTCCATGCCACCTGACCGCGCCCCAGGTCCTAATGGCTTCAATGGGGCCTTCCTGAAAGCTTGTTGGCCTATACTCAAAGAGGATTTCTATCTTTTGTGTGATGAGTTCCATCGGGGAGGCCTCAACCTGTAAAGTATCAATGCTGGTTATATCACGTTGATCCCCAAAACGAATTCACCTGACACGGTCAAGGATTTTCGACCCATAACACTCCTGAACTGCTGCCTCAAACTGATCACTAAAATACTGGCCGATCGCCTCCAGAAAATTATTCTCAGCCTGGTGCATCAAAACCAATATGGTTTCCTCCGTGGGCGATCCATTCATGACTGCTTGGCTTGGGCCTTCGAGTATATTCATCAATGTCAAGCTTCGAAGAGAGAAATTGTACTCCTGAAGCTTGACTTTGCCAACGCCTTTGACACAATAGAGCATTTTGCTATGCTTCTGATCATGAGGAAAATGGGCTTCCCTCCTAAATGGCTCACTTGGATGAAAAGCATCTTCTCTTTGGGCAAGTCCTCGGTGCTCCTAAATGGGATACCTGGTCGGCAATTTTCTTTCAAATGTGGTGTGCGTCAAGGTGATCCCATGTCTCCCCTCATTTTTGTCATCGCTGCCAACCTCTTGCTATCGGCCATCAATGAAGCTCTTGATCAAGGTTTGATAAATCACTCGATCCCTCCCAAGGGCAATGCCAAGTACCCGGTGATCCAGTATGCGGACGACACTATCATTGTCTTGCTTGTGTGTCTTCGTCAAGCTGCCAAGATCAAGCAAATCCTCTAAGACTACGCCACCTCCATTGGACTTAAGATAAACTTTCATAAGTCCACTCTCGTGCCTATTAACACTCCGGTGGACACATGCAATGATATAGCCGCTCTTTTCAGGTGCACCCAGGCCAATATGCCGTTTACATACCTGGGACTGCCCCTGGGGACCACCCGACCATCCGTTCTTGACATGACACATTTTGTGTGCAAAGCGGAAAGAAGGATCACCGCTGCCATGACTCTCATGTCACATGCTCGTAGGTTGGCCTTGATAAACTCGATCATTACAACACTTGCCATATATCCGATGGGTACCATGCGATTGCCTCCCAAAATCGTAGCGCAACTGAATAAAATTCGGAGACATTGCCTGTGGACCAAAAAACTGCGGATGGTGTCAAACATAACTCTCTAGCTGCCTGGCCCATGGTGTGTAGACCCAAATCTAGTGGTGGTCTCGGAGTTCTTGATCTGAAAGTTCAAAATGACGGCCTGCTCCTGAAATTTCTGCACAAGTTTCACAATAGGATGGATATCCCTTGGATGAAGCTAATCTGGGATACATACTACGCCGACTCGATCCCCCGTGTTGTGGATGCTTGTGGTTCCTTCTGGTGGCGAGACCTGGTTCTCTTAATGCCAATATACCGCGAAATCACTAGTGTCCTTGTGAAACATGGCACGTTTGCACTCTTTTGGAAATATAGCTGGAACAATGAGATCTACGCCGATAAATATCCGAGAGCTTTCTCGTATGTCACCAACGAAGACTCGTCGGTCAGAGACTTCTTGTCTGCCTCCATGTTGTGGGAAACCTTCCAACTTCCCCTCTCTATGCAAGATCATGAGGAGGTCAAGCTGTTGCAGCTTGATGTCGCGGCTGTCAGGTTAGAGGAGCGCAATGATGCCTGGTCGTACTGCTGGGGGGTGACCGAGTTCAAAACGGCTAGGTATTACAAATTCTTCTTTCGGGAGGTGATTGCTCATGTAGCTTTTCGATCGCTGTGGTAGACCAAGTGCACCCCAAAAATCAAAGTCTTCGGCTGGTTCCTATTGTCTGATCGCCTCAATACTCGAAACATGCTCAAAAAAAGGCACTATAACATTGGTTCAAACTTTGAGTGCTTGCTCTGTGGCCGGCACATTGAAGAAACGGCTGAACATCTGTTCTTTCATTGTACCTTTAGCAACGAGTGTTGGCGACATTTGGATATAGGATGGGCCGAGGTAGGGGACGGGTTAGATCTGGTGAGACAATTGAAGGAACGACATCCCCGCAAAATGATCATGGAAATCTTCCTGGTTGCTGCTTGGAGCCTATGGAAGGAGCGCAACAACAACCATTTCAGGCATATTGCACCCTCGGTGACCTCTTGGTGGGCTCCGTTCAAGACTGATTTTTATAACATACAATATAGATTGCCTGCTCATAAGAGACATGTGGTCTCTTCCATCTTGCAAAACCTACCACAGGACCCTCCTTAGTACCTGGTCTAGATCCTAGCTCTAGACCCCACTATCATCCTTTGTAATTACCACCATGTAATAGCTCTTGGTTACTTTTAATATATATGCAGTAGGAGCCTTTCCTACTGTCTCCATTTAAAAAAATAGTTGTTACATTTCATATAATTTCTTACCGCAGCATGACGAAAACTCGACTGGAAGTAGATGTCGAACAACTTGCCAGTTGCAAGGCTGCTGGTGCACCTTGACTTGCACAATCGACATGGTGGTGGTGGTGGTGGTGGTGGCCCCATTTTCCTAAAGCAATATGCAGAGTGCCAAATCTTCAGAGCTATTAACTAGCATACTAAATCAACTAAATCATAATGTTCTATAAATCAACTAGCCTATTAAATCAACTTGCCTACTAAATCAACTAAATCAAAATGTTCTATAAATCAACTAAATCAACTATCCTACTAGATCAAGTTGCCTACTAAATCAATAAAATCAAAATGTTCTAAATCAACTAAATCAACTAGCCTACTAGATCAACCTGCCTACTAAATCAACAAAATCAAAATGTTCTAAATCAACTAAATCAACTAGCCTACTAGATCAACCTGCCTAGTAAATCAACAAAATCAAAATGTTCTAAATCAACTAGCCTACTAAATCAACCAAATCATATGAACTAAATCAAAATGTTGCATATGAACTAGCCTACTAAATCAAAATGTAGTAGGGAGGAGGGGTTGTGGATGGAGGAGGGAGGAGGTAGAAGGAAGGGCGACTGGAGGAGGGAGGAGAGAGTAGGACGGAGGAGGAAGGGCGGAGCGAGGAGGGGCCAGCCGGCGCGGCGAGTCGAGGGAGGATGGAGGAGGAGGGCGGTACCGAGTCTAGCGAGGAGGAGGTGACGGCGACACAGAGGGAGGAGTGGTAGGCGACGGCGGCCGGCGGGGGAGGACCGGCGTAGGGGGTTGAGGGGGAGGTCGAGTGTGTGTGAGTGTGAGTGTGTGGATAGCATAGAGGAGAGCATGGGTGGTGGGAGGTAGCTAGTTTTAGCAGTAGCGCGGTATAGGTAAACGCGCTACTGCTGAACTACCTAGCAGTAGCGCCCTTCTAATTAACGTGTTGCTGCTATAACTAGCTTCGCGACGGGGTTGTGGGAATAGTAGCAGTAGCGTGGCTTACTGGGGGCGTGCTACTGCTACTTTTATTTCAGCAGCGCGTTGTGGTGGAACGCGCTACTGATAAATTGAAGCAGCGCCTTGTTTTAGAACTCGCTGCTGGTAAGATCCTATGTACAGGCTTTTCCCTAGCAGTGAGGGGATGATAGTAACTCTGGGTGGATAACTAGGCGTCATCCAGCAGTCTGAAATGCATGCCAAATGAACTAGTTCTGCACATCATCTCAATGTCCACAAAATGCATGGATTACCATTTATTTTGTTAACTTGTTAATAGATTGCTATGTTAAGGAAAGAGACCATCCCCGATCGACAACATTGGCAACTACCAAATGCATGCAATTGTGCTGACCGGAACACCAGAACCACATATCCAAACACTTATCATCAGCTTGATGGCTGGAACCACAATCGACAACGGCTCAATTGCTGGACCATCTCATAGAGAGAGAGGGAGAGAGAGAGAGAGAGAGAGAGAGGCTTCTGACCCTGCAAGAAATCGTTTCAGCTTCACCTGGTGTTCAGAATGACAAACAGATTTTGAATTTGTGAACCGCCACACTCTAATTGGAATAGCTCTTCAAGTATATTCTAACAATACAGACAGCAGAAATGAAAATCTTTGCTAAAATGCAACTTGATGTTTCCTGAAATTCATAATCATAAGATGTTGTCTCAAAAACTTTTGCGATTAGTGAACCTTCTCATATTTACTAGTCAAGGGTTTACTGTGTAAGCATCGCATGTTTAGGAGATTACAATTCATCTAAGCATTATACTCCCTCCGTTCCAGAATAAATGTTGCGACTTAGTATAATTTTAGTACTAAGTTGTATTAAGTCAGCAACACTTATTTTGGGATGGAGGGGTACAAGTTAATAGCATACTACAAGGTTCAAGCACCAAGGAGAGCTCATATAAACGAGTACCTCTATCTAAACATTTAAGCCATGCAATACAACCCTGACCATAAAGATGTATATTAGAAGAAGAATGTAACATACAACATCTCTACAGACCACCCTAAAGCAGCAAATACAAACAGGTACAAACCAAACAGTCCTGTTTTAACATTTAGTACTTTTATGTCTTGACAGAAAAATAGTCCCACTATCACTAGTCACATGGATGTACAAATGGAATGTTGAAACCATGCAAGGCATCCTAAAACATGATCAGCATCATAAACACAAGGCATCATACGATCAGAATAGTCCCATGTCCATTCGGAAGGAAAATTTGATATGTTAAATAACAAGCACCTTCCTATTCTTGATTAGCTATGAACCATTAAGTGAGCATTGTTTTATGTACATTGAATATTGAATCACCCTGTCGAATCAGAATTCCTCATGCAAGATAACTTTGTTGATGCCAGGAAGATGGACCACCAACCTTTCAACAGAGAGCTATTGGCCATGTATATCAAACGCAAACAAAAACAAGAAAGGAATAGAAACAACACCAACTACCCTATCATTGGGAGTTGACTTCAAATATAAATTTACACTGGTAAACAATTAAACATTGCAGCGTGGGACATTCAAAATTTGAATTGAAGGAACATTAAAATATTAGCATTCAATTGTCCATTTTGTGAATACAACGACACATAGGAAGCAGACCTATGCATTGCGCATATTGTATTTTCTAGTAACAATAAATAAACTATATCATCACGGTGTGTAAACTGGAACCTAGCATTATGACATAATTTTTTTCTGCATGTTCAATAGGGAATTACAAAAAAAAACTGAATAATACCAAGTACAGACCAGCATACTGCCCAACATAATTAATTTTTATGAAAAATATATACACTACTTCTCTTCTCCCCGGTAGTGCCAATGATGTTACAACAGGTTGATACATTTGCAGATCGGCTGACATTCGGTGATCACTTCTTTCTCACCTCTTGTTCTTCGAGCCAATTCCAAAAATATATCAAACCTTGCACTGCTTTAGGTTTCGGCTTCTGCTGAAAAATCTTTTCTTGCAATGATATTGACCTGCCAAATAGAAAGCCCAAAAAGGTTGGGTTGAAGTTACTAATTAGCAGCTATTTGATTTATCAATAAAATAAAGTATGGCCGTTTCTAAGTTGTTCCACGTGGGTTGTCAAACTAAATAATAAATACTCTAAACCTGATTTCCTTCAGCTCCTTATCAAGCTACTGCTCTGATTCTTTTATCGCTATTTAATTTGTGGCTGCACAGGGAATATGAAACTCATGTAAGACAGTTGCATAGGTGTAAAGATAATCTTCTGTATTTTTTTTGCTACCATATTTATAATACCTGGATATATGATGTGTATTAGAAACGCGTCAGTTAGCTATTACATTGATCGATGGTCGTCATCAGTAATGTCGCGGTTGCCTCCTGCTTCAGCCTTGCCACCAGCATCCCGAGCCGCCGCCGGCGTACAGCGCAGAGCTCCGGTGGTGCTGAAGTGGAGCTCATGCGCGAGCTCGGGCGTAAGGGTAAAGGGGGAGGAGTGAAGAGAGGAAAAAAGATGGAGAGGCTGCCGGTGCGGTGTGGCTGGTCCTGTGCGCATCCATGTGCGTGCGGGAGGCAGATGAGGCGTGCTCGGGCCTCTCGTGATGGCGGCCACGCGTGAGGGCTGGGGGAGGCTGCGCATGGGAAGTGCAATAGGAAGATGGGAGGTTGTGTTGTTG